>NW_007727256.1:440776-441677 GCF_000696425.1 Galeopterus variegatus
TATATCCATACGGAACAAGGTGAGAAAAAGTAGAGTAATTCCAAATGTTGAAAATCTGTTTTGTAAATCCTGTTATTAGATTTAGACACATCAGTCATTTACATTTAAACAAACTAATAGCATTTCCTATGAAAAACAACTCCTACTGGTCTTTGTCTAGATATTATTTTAACTTTTCTTAGGTATACCCATTTGCAAAGGACAACTCCTACTGGTCTTTGTCTAGATATAATTTTAACTTTCCTTAGGTATACCCATTTGCAAAGGCATATGTGTGAATGTGTCTCCTCTCAAAATTTCCTGTAAATCATTCTGTGGACATCTATATTTTTAAAATATATGTCATATATTAACTTTTTATATTAATATTTCTTCCTTACTTTTTGGTTTTGATTGTTTTTTCACTTTATTTTCTGTGAAACACACATATTATTCATTGTTCACCTGGAGGGCTGTAACTGGATAGGAATAACTAAAAAATAAAAACAAAAAAGCATTTATTCCAATCTATAAAATGCTCACCAGGAAAAGAATGTCTTGAAATTGAATCCCAAAAAGTTATTTATAATCTGAGGCATGAATAACCTCTAACAAAGACCATGTATTTTATGCTTCTGTTTATTCTGTTGTGTGATTGAGAAGTACATCCAATTTAGTGCAGTGTATATCAGGTCCTTTATACTCTGAAGATAACCAGAGAGATAACAGTGTTCACAGCTATGAATTTCAGCATCCAGCATAAAATATGAAAACTGCATGCTTCCCTAGACCAGTGTTTTTTTCTCTGGCTTTTTTTCCCAGAGAGAGAGAGAGAGAGAGAGAGAGAAAGGAAGAAAAGCAAAAAACTTAGTTCTGTCTTTATGTAATTAGTAGTGGAGAAGTTTTTACTCAAGTGAAGTAG
>NW_007727256.1:442601-444196 GCF_000696425.1 Galeopterus variegatus
AAAAACTTAGTTCTGTCTTTATGTAATTAGTAGTGGAGAAGTTTTTACTCAAGTGAAGTAGCATTTAAATGTTTCTTGGCTGTATGAGTCAATGGGAACATAAGCAGACCTACCCTTGGTCACACATTAGCCCCTTTTATTTCAAATAAGGTAAGGCCCTGATATTATTCCAATGGCTGGAACTCTATCAAAAGATACTTTAAAATTTTTGTGTGATAATTTCAGAAAGATAATTATTGTTAAATTTTTGCCCTTCAAAGTCTTGAAATTAAATTGTTTTCTTAGAAAAAGGGTAGATCTAATGGAAGGAAAAAAAGGAAGAAAGGGAAGGAGGGAGGGAGGGGCCTGTTAAGTTCCAGCTACAGGCCTGACAAGCATCCCCAGACACTTGGAGACCATCGATGTGCTGTTACAATCGTGGAAGCAGGAAGTAAAGTATTTCCTAAATATTAAAATGAGATTTCATTTACAACATTGTTTCCAAAATTAAGGACACTTAATTTGACCACTCTTTAATGGTTTCTATGTCTAACAACTGCCCCCCACACACACACACTCAGTCACACACACACGCAAACAGGTAATCTAAAATGCTTTCAGAGTGAAAAATTGCTTAAGTGAATATTGCGGTTCACTAGGGAATAATGTATATAGTATGTATGGATCACTGATCCTTAAAGCTCTATAATACAGTAAGATAAAATTTTGCCTAAAAATTTTTTTCTATTTGCTTTTTATCATATTTTACTTCTATTTGCTTTTTACTGTACTGTACAAGAAACTCTTATGTGATACTTTCTATGTGCAGATACTGTTATAAATTTATGTATATATAAAAGTGTGCCGTCTCATAAAGCTCCATAAGATAGTATCATTCCCATTTTGCACAATAGGAAATGAAGCACAGAAAATTATAAAATTTTCCCAATATCACTAAACTGGTAAGCGTAGAATGGGATTTGAATGAAGGCAGTCTACTCTAGCATCAATATTGCCTTCTAGTATAATAGATTAAGAATCTCTACCTTAAAAATATTTAAATACAAAATTTGCAGTCAGTGAGTTTTGAAGCCTTCACATTTGGATTATTTTAATTTGCTATAATGAACTTAGAAAAGTGATCCCAAGCAGCAGAGAGACACCTTTCCTGAAATTCTTGTAAATAGAATTCAATAAGTCAGTATAGTGAGCACCCTAGAATAAGCCTGCAAAAATATTTCAAATATTTGTATTTTGGTGCATTTTAAATATGTTTAATGTGTATATAAAACTCCCTTCAAGAAAGACCAACTTGTGTCTATAAGGTATTTTAGCTTTTAGCTTTTAAGAAGCAGCTATTTAAATCCATGGAGTTAGGGATCAGAGGTCACTGGCATTGTGATTGAGGCCACGTTCCGTGGGCTAACCGGGAGATGAGGCATTCATGTCACCATGAATATAAGGTGATATTAAGGCACGGGTCAGTGAGCATCAGGGCTACAAAGGTGGAACTGGTGGAGCCCAAATAGAAAATAGAGCTCCAGTAATTTTATACGGATTACTTGGTAGAAAAGAGTCTACCTGGTGCCACATCTGATTTATGGAACAGATTGGAC
>NW_007727256.1:444491-444999 GCF_000696425.1 Galeopterus variegatus
CTGTAGTGAATTGAGAAAGTAATGAACAAGAGTAATTTGATGGCTGCTCTTAACATCTGCACTTGGAGAAGCTCTCTTGGTCATTCATATACCCAAACGAGTTTCCATAAAATATATTTATAATTATGAAGTAGCATATATTAAGGCAGAAACATTTGTGTTTAAGAATTTTCAGATAGTGCAAGTGGGAGAACTTGTAGGCAAACTAAAAATTAGGTCTTATCTCTCAAGGCTTTCATAGGTGCTGTCATTAATACTTAAATTATACATTAATATGCTAGGCACTGAATAATGCATCATGAAGTTGAAATTTTTGTTCGTATCCTAGATTGCTTAAAACTTCATATTTTAATCTGTTAAAGGGCCAGGACAGAGCTTAAATTCTGCTTATTTTTAAATTTTAGTTTCGAATTTTTGTTTGTTTTTTAGATTTTTTGCAACCTTTTAACAAAAATGTATAAATATAACTAAATTATTGTGGGAAGAATATTCTGCCCTTTTCTATATT
>NW_007727256.1:445998-447524 GCF_000696425.1 Galeopterus variegatus
AGAAAATTAATTAATGCTAATAGTAGTAGTAAGTGATGTAGAAACAGATATATAGTGAATACAACTTGTGTTCCACAAACTCTGAATTACAAGAGATGTCTTAAAATAACTCTGTGATGGAGTTACCTTTTTCTTATCCCCCTTTTATGTAAGAGAAGGCTGAAGACAGGACAAGTTGAGTGGCATGCCCAAGGTCACACAGCTAGTAAAAGCATAACCCAAATTTGAACACAATCTAGCACCAGGGAGATCTGGTTACCTTGTTCAATGAAGGAAAAAAACTAAAAGAATAAGAAACTTGGAAAAAAAGAGAAATTTTTACATAATTTTGCACTTGTTATCAGTATTTGACTGAGGCACCCCTGTCTGGTCATGCATGTCCAGGCATATGCTTGTAAAGAGGCATAAATTGCATTTAATTAAATGGTGGTGTGAGCAGCCTGACAGGCCTAGGTTGAAGTCATACTTCTGCCTCCTGCTACTTTTGTTGAGCCTTATTCACCGGTCCTTACTAGTACTGAAAATGCGAGAAAGAGCATTTGTGTGCTCTTCTCCCTCCCAACTGAAAGTAAATTACCTTTTTAAGAGTATCTAAGTAAGTAAAAGCTTTTACTCCTCAACCAACTCATTTCAATTACCATGGCTGGTCAGCACCATTTGTTCACCAGGAGAATTCCATAGATTCAGCAGTTTTTGAGAGGCGTTCATCGTATTCTATATTGTAAAGCTGTAAAAGGCATTTTTCTCAAGAGAATTCTGTTGTAAGGGACTGTACTGCTTGTAAAACATTCATCATGAATTATTTGTTTGCACTCGCAGTATTTGGTAATGTAGAAATGACCAGTGTACTATCAGCCATGTAGAAAAAAAACAGGTGTCTAAAAAGCTGAAGGCAAATTACATCAGGAATTGAATTTGCTTCAGATTTTCACTAGGGGAGCATCACAGGGTAACTCTGGTCCCTGCACATATGCAGCATGAAAACCTTCCTATGAGAAAAAATCAAAATGGAAGAAGTTCTAGTCCAGTCACTTGAACATAAATCTGGACAAGTTCTCCAGTCTGCCAAAACTTGTATTACTTCATCAAGGGTCTTCATGCCACTATTTTAAGTAAATTTGTTCAATAATTATCTTCATGAAAGAATGTCTAAATAAATCTGTGATGTTCCTTACAACTAGAAAAACAATACGCTCTATGACTAATCTTCTTCAGCTTCTGTAAGAAAATTACATGGTGTGTGTAAGTGTGCTTTCTTATTAATTAACCTCTTTTTAAAAAAACAGAAATAAAAAAAAAAAACCTTAAAAACATTTCTGCCTAGGTATATGAACAAGATATTTTAAAATCTGGTTTTCCTAAAATTGGTATCTAATTTTTTTAGTATACCAAATATTCATATAAAGACCACTTTCAAACATACATCATTTTAATATATCACATTAAATATACATTAGAATATATGAAAATCATTCATTTAACAACTATTTATTGAGTGCCTAATATATGCAAACATTGCACAGGGT
>NW_007727257.1:0-479 GCF_000696425.1 Galeopterus variegatus
TCTTCCTTAGAGAATTGCCTGCTTAGCTCTTTTGCCCATTTTTTAATTGGGTTGCTTGTTTGTTTGTTTTTTTCTTTTTTTTTCCTTTTTGTCTTTTTTTTTTCGTGTCCGGCAACAGATCGCAACCCTCAGTGTCGCGCCCGTACCGGACCGGGACCGGCAACGGGATCGCAACCCTCGGTGTTGCTCCCACACCTCAGCCAGTGAGTGGGAACTGGTCTGTACGTGGGATCCAAACCCTCAGCGGGAGCGCCACCACGCTTCCCAAGCGGCGCACTGTAGCAGTGCGCCACCGGGCCGGCCCCCTGCTTGTTTTTTTCTTGTAAAGTTGTTTGAGTTCCTTATATATTCTTGATATTAGTCCTTTGTCGGATGTATATATTGCAAATATTTTCTCCCACTCTGTCGGTTGTCTTTCAGCTCTGTTAACTGTTTCTTTTGCTGTGCAGAAGCTTTTTAGTTTGATATAGTCCCATTTG
>NW_007727257.1:3247-3690 GCF_000696425.1 Galeopterus variegatus
TTCTACTAAGTTGCTGGATACCGCCCTGCCAGTCCCGTAAGGTATGTGTGTTCTGCACCTCACTATCGGGGCATTTTCCCACTCTGTGTGCATTAGGTGGGGCTGTTGAGCCTTGCAAAGGGGTCCCGCAGGGTGTGTAATTTTTCTTTTCCGAGACTCCGCCTTCTTTTGCCGGACCCTTCCCCACTCTGTGCACTCAGAACAGGGCTGAGGCATGTTTTCTGCAAACCTCGTCTTTCAGCTGAGACATCAAAGCTGTGCCCTGCCCCACCCTGCCTAGGAAGAGTTTCAGGTGTCTAGTCTCTCCAACTGCAGGGTGTGAGCTCCTCGGGGAGGGTCCCACGGCACACAGCTCCTCTTTGAATCCCCCCAGCACGGGTCAACCCGGGCGCCCTCCGGGAGAGCTCTCCGGCAGCTTCAATCTAGCTCCAGAGCACTCCGGG
>NW_007727257.1:4187-44108 GCF_000696425.1 Galeopterus variegatus
GGGGGGAGTGGGATTGTAGGCCGGTCCACAGGCCCTGGGGTCCCCACGTCGAGGTACGCAAGTGGCATGTTTCAGTGAGGAGCCACGCCAAGCAAAGATGGCTGGCCTGCCTGATCTGAGCCGGTCAGAGAAAATGGAGGCAGCGCTGTTGTGGACGCCTAGCCTGGTGTGGTAGGCGGGAGCCAGGCGGGCGGGGACCAGTCGGGCTTCTGCCCCGCAAGTGGGGCTGGACTGGGGGTGAGTCACAGAGCTCGCAGAGTTGGGCTGGTCCGGCCCCTTCCACTCCGTTTCTGTGTCATCTCTGCTGGCTTACTTGGCCTTTGTTGTCTCAGGCTGCTCGCTTGAACCCGCAGCACAGCTTGGGCACTCTCAGGAGTCTTCTTTTGTGACGGCCCTAAAATCTCGAACCTGTAGTTGCTTGTTTGTCGTTGTAGGTTAGTTGTTCAAAGATTTATTCGTTTTTTGTTGCTCTTGGAAATGCAAATAGTACTCTGGTATCACAGTGCACACTTCTCAGGGTCGCGCTGTCTCCTGGCACGGCCGCTCCAGACCCGTTGCCATCTTGAAGTCCAGAAGAGTTTTAAAAGTAGAATAAGAATGTCAGATGATATCCTGGAGTTTTCTTTTAGTTGTAAATGAGTATCTTCCTGAGTCCCAGGTTAATCATCTCTACCTGTCTACCACTCCAGTTTCAGAGGCTGGGAAGTCCAAAGTCCAGGGAACACATCTGGTGAGGGTGTTCTTTGGTGGTACCTCTACAACAGTGTAGGGTCTCAGATGGCAGAAAATGGCAGAGCACAGAGAGCGCTCTGATCTTAATTATTTCTTTCTGTCTACTATTTTGGTATTGGATTTTTCTTGTTTTTTGAGTTTAGCATTAGGTTGTTTTTATGAATTCTTTCCATTCTTTTGATGTAAGCATTTATTGCAATAAACTTCCTTCTTAGTACTACTTTGCAGTATCCCATAGGTTTTGGTATGATATGTCTTTAATTTTGTTAGTTTCCAGAAATTTTTTGATTACCTGTTTAATTTCTTCTTGGACCCATAGGTCATTCAGGAGCTTGTTGTTTAATTTACATGTATTTACATAGTTTCTTAAGTTTTGCTTATTATTGATTTCTAGTTTCAATCAGTTGTCGTCTGAAAAGATACTTAAGATGTTTTCAGTTTTAAAAAATTTGTTTAGACTTGATTTGTGACCTGATGATGGTCTATCCTGGAACATGTTCCCTGTGCTGATGAGAAGAATGTGTATTCTGTAGTTGATGGATGAATGTTTGGTAGATATCTGCAAGGTCCAGTTGTTCCTAGTTTAAATCCTCTGTTTCTCTGTTTAGTTTTTGCCTAGCTGACCTGTCCAATGCTGAGAGAGGGGCGTTAAGATACCCTACTATTATTGTATTAGGGTCTATGTCTTTCTTTAGGTCTTAAAGAATTTGCATTATATATTTGGGTGCTCCAGTGTTGGATTCATATATATTTATGATTGCTGTGTCTTCTTTTTGTTCTGATCCCTTTGTCATTATGTGCTGGCCTTCTTTGTCTCTTTTTATGGTTTTTGGTTTAAAGTCTATTTTACCCCATATAAGAATATCTACTCCTGCTCATTTTTGGTTTCCATTTGCATGGCATATTTTTTTACCATCACTTCACCATTAGTCTGTGTGTGTCTGTACAGCTAAGGTGAGTCTTTTGAAGACAGCATATAGTTTGGTCTAGTTTTTTAATCCAATTAGTCAGTCTGTGTCTTTTGAGCAGGGTGTTTAATCCATTTCATTTAGGGCGGTTATTGAAAGGTATTGTCTTACTCCTGGCATTTTATTGTTTTTCACTTGGATGTTTCAAATAGCTTGTGTTCCTTTCTTCCCCTTTATTGTTTTTCTTTGGTGTTTGTTGATTTTTTGAAGTGGTAAGATTTAGTTTCTTTCTCTTTCTCATTTGCCTTTTTGTTCTACTAGTGGGTTTTGAACTTTCTTGTATATTCATGGTAGTAATTATCATTTTTCAAGTTTCAGATGCAAGACTCCCTCAAGGATTTCTTGCAGGGCTGGTTGTGTAGTGGTGATATCCTGCGGTTTTTGTTTGTCTTGAAAATACAGTAGTTTTCCTCATTTCTAAAAGATAGCCTTGCTAGGTATGGTGTTCTTGGCAGGCAGTTTTTTCTTTTAGTATTTTGAATATATCACCCCATTCTGGCCTGTAGAGTTTCTGTTGAGAAGTCTGCTGTTGGTTTGATAGGGGCTCCCTTATAAAACCTGACACTTTTCTCTTGCTTCTTTTAAGATTCTCTCTTTGTCTTTGAACTTTGCCATTTGCCACCATGATGTGTCTTGAAGAGGATATTTTTGGGTTGAACTTGTTTGTGAATCTTGGGGGCTTCTGGATCTGAAGGTCCATGTCTCTCCTTACACCTGGGATGTTTTTCATTATTATTTTGTTGAATACATTTTCCATTCCTTTTCTTTTCTCCTTCCATCATGGAATACCCATGACTCAAATGTTTGTGTGCTTAAGGTTGACTGCTACCTCTCTTAGATTTTCTTCATTTTAAAAATTCTTTTTTCCTTTATTTTGCCCTCCTGAGTTATTTTGAAAAAGCTATCTCCAGATTGAGAAACTCTTTTTCCTGCTTATTCTAGCCTGCTGCTTAAGCTCTTGTTCTTTTTTTAAAAAAATTATTTTGTTGAATAAATCTTTCAGTTCTATGTATTCTGCTACATTCTTTTTAAGGCATTATTAATCTCTTTGTAAATTTCCTCCTTCATATAATGAATTTTGTTGTTGTTGTTGTTCTTATATCTCAGTGAGTTTTTTTTTTTTTTCCTTTTTGTCTTTTTTACTGACCGGTAACGGGATCGCAACCCTTGGTGTCACGCCCGTACCGGGGACCAGCAACAGGATCGCAACCCTCAGTGTTGTGCCCGCACCACGCTCAGCCAGTGAGCGGGAACCGGTCTCCACATGGGATCCAAACCCTCAGCGGGAGCGCCTCCGCTCTCCCAAGTGGTGCACTCTCCAGTGCGCCACCAGGCCGGCCCCACAGTGAGTATTTTTAATATTTTTGCTCAGAATTCTTTTTCAGGGTTTACTGCTATATTAGTCCATTTCTGTTACATTTCTGTTGCTTATACTAAAATACCTGGAACTGGGCGATTTATAAGAAAATGAAATTTATTGCTTACACTTTCTGAGGCTGGAAAGTCCAAAGTCCTCCTGGTGGTGCTGACAGTGATGCAGAGTATCACATTGCGAAAATGGTGGAGCAAAACTCAAGAGAGAAAGTCAGACTCTCTTCTTTTAAAGCCCTCAGATCCACGCTCTGACCACCATTTTAAATTCATTCACTATGGCATGGTCCTACAATCCAATCCCCTCTTCAAGGCTCCACTTTTCAATTACCATAATAGGATTTCCCACCTCTTAACAGTTACAGTGGGGACCAAATTTCTAATACATAAAACTTGGGGGATACAATTCAAGCTTCAGTGAGTTTTGGGGGAGACATAATTCAATCCATTACATTCCAGCCCTGCCCCCTCAAAACTCCTGCCCTTTTCACATGCAAATACATTCATTTCATCCCTAAAGACTTAACTTATTTGTACTCCAAAGTTCAAAGTCCCATCTGTGAAATCAGCATAAGTTATCTACTTCCAAGATATAATGGTGGGACAAACATAGGGTACATATTTCCATTCCAAAAGGGAGAAATTGGCCAAAAGAAAGGGTAACAGGTCCTAAACAAGTCTGAAACCCAGTAGGACAGGGATTAAATCTCCAAGCTGGTGAATCAGTTACCTTGACTCCATGTTTGACCTCCTCTGCATGCTGGTGTGGGGGTTGGTCCCCAAGTCCTTTGGCAGCTCTGCTCCTATGACTTTCCTGTCCTCAAGCCACACTTCAGCTCTCCCTGGCTGGTGTTCCACTCTGGTAGCTCCACAGGTTTTTGGTCTCCATGGTGGTCCCACCTTCATGGCTCCACTATGCATGGAACTGTTGAGGTTTCTCTGCTGAAACTCTGACCCCATGTTTCTGCTTGGCATTGCCCTAGTGAAGGCTGTCTGTGGTGACTACACTCCTGTGACAGATCTCTTCCTGGGCCCCCAGACTTTTCTGTACATCATTTGAAATCAGTTTGGAGGCTCCCAAGCCTTCCCAGCTCTGGCATTCTGTGAGCCTGCAGACCTAACACCACAAGGATGCTGCCAAGCTTCTGGCTTGTATTTTTGAGAGCTGTGTGTCCAGTCACACCTGGGGCCAATTTAGCCACAGATGGAGCAGCCGAAGCAGCTGGGGTGCTGGTGTGGGGAGCAGTATTCTGAGGTGGTCTTGGGCAGCAAGCACCCATGGAGGGTGCCTCAGGCCTGTTCCCCCAAGACCATTGGGGCTGAAACGGAAGGGTTGGCCCCAGGTGCTGTTGCAATGCCTTCAGGGCCTTTTTCTCCTTCTCTTGATATTCTCTTTCTTTTACACTAATCTTCTTAGGTAAGGGTCACTGGACTGCATCATTGCATGCTCTCTGCTTCTTTACCAGATGGCCAGGCTGCAAATTTTCTGAATTTTTATAGTCTGCTTCCCTTTGCTTTTTTTTTTTTTTTTTTTTTGATCAGTAAGGGGATCACAACCCTTGGCTTAGTGCTGTCTGCACCACGCTCAGCCAGTTAGTGCACCGGCCATCCCTATATAGGATCTGAACCCGCTCGGTGCTACCAGTGCTGCACTCTCCGGAGTGAGCCACGGGGCTGGCCCCTAAATTCTGTCATTATGCTATGCCTTTGCCACCATAACTCAGTGTAGGCTGTTGCAAGCAGCTATGAAGCTTTCTGAATGTTTTGCTTCATAGGAATTTCTTCCACCAAATGCCCTTGTTCACAATTCTAAGTTCCAATTTCCACAAAGCCCTAAGGCATGGACACAATTCAGCCATGTTCCTTGCCAGTTCATAGCAAGGTTGATCTTTGCCTCCACTTCCAATAAATTCATTCTTATTTCTATCTGAGACCTCCTTAGAATGGCCCATGTTTCATCCACGTTTCCATAAGCATTCTTGTCACCACCATTTAACCAATCTCTAAAACATTCCAAACTTTCCCTGGTTTTCTTGTCTTCCAAACTTTCAGCAGCATCTAGGCTTTTACTAGACTGTTCCTCCAACTTCTTCCAGCCTCTTCTTAACACCCAGTTCCAAAGTTGCTTCCACATTTTCAAGTATTTATTACAAATAAAACCACACTTCTCTGTACCAATTTTCTGTTTTAGTCTGTTTCTGTTGCTTAGAACAAAATATTTGAACTTGGGTGATTTATAAAAAGAACAAAATTTATTGCTTGTAGTTTCTGAGACTGGAAAGTCCAAAGTCCATCTGGTGGTGGTGATAGTGACCCAAGGGTTTTGCATTGCAAGATGGTGGAAGCAGAGAGAGAGAAACAGACTCTCCTCTTCTTTTAAAGCCCTCAGAACCACACCCCGACCACCATTTTTAATCCATTCACTATGGCATGGTCCCACAATCTAATCACCTCTTTAAGACCCCACCTTTCAATTACCATAATTGGATTTCCCACCCTCTTAACAGTCTCAGTGGGGAACAAGTTTCTAATACATAAAACTTGGGGGACACAATTCAAGCTTCAGTGAGTTTGGGGGGAACATAATTCAATCCACTACACCTGTTCTATATGGTCTGGTATTTGAGAATTACTGCATTCTTTTGGTGGTGTCATATTTTCCTGGATTTTTGTGTTTCTAGTATCTCTACATTGTTGTCTGCTCATCCTGGTACATCAGTTGCTTTTGAACGTGTGCTTTGAGGAGAGAGACTACCTCTTCTTTTTCTGGTCTCTGCTGGTGTATCTCCTTGTGTCGGTGCAGTTGAGTATCTGGTGGGCTGCCTGCGTGGTGGCTGTGGCTACCACTGTGGCAGCAAGCTACTTTTGCAGGGGCCATGGCTATGATGGTGGCTGTGGTGGACCACCCATGTGGAAGTGGTATTTTCAGTGTGTTCATTGCCTGTTGCCAGGCAGGAGGTGCTGTCCTCAGCTCCTGCCTAGGACCCTGGACATGCTCCTTACCTGCTGCTGGGCAGTGGGGGCTGCCCTCAGCCAGTCTATATCTTTTTTAAGTGGGGAATTTAGTCAATTTACATTCAGGATTGTTATTGAAAGGTATTGCTTTATTCCTGCCATTTTATCAATTTCTCTGTGGTTGTTTTATATTTCTTATGTTCCTTTCTTTTATTGTTTATCTTTGCTGTTGGGTGTTTTTTTGTAGTGATGAAATACATTTTCTTTCTCTTTGCCATTTGCATATCTGTTCTACTAGCAGTTCTTATTCTTTCTTGTGTATTTATGGTGACATGTATCTCTCTTTTGATTCCAGATGTAGGACCCCCTTGAGGATTTGTTGAAGGGCTGGTCTTGTGGTGGTGAATTCGTACAGTTTTTGTTTGCCTGAGAAAAATATTTCTCCTTCATTTCTGAAGGAAAGTTTTGCTGGATATAGTATTCTTGGTTGGCAGGCTTTTTTTTTTTCTTTTAGTACTTTGAGTATGTCATCCTATTCTTGCCTGCAGGGTTTCTGTTGACAAGTCTGCTGTTAGCCTGATGGGGATTCCCTTACAGGTGACTCGACACTTTGCTCTTGTTGTGTTTAGAATTCTTTCTTTGCCTTTGACTTCTGATAATTTGATGATAATGTGTGTCTGCGAGGTCCTTTTTGGGTTGAATCTGTTTGGGGGTCATTGAGCTCCTTGGATCTGTAAGACCATGTTTCCAACATTTGGGAAGTTTTCAACTATTATTTCATTAAATCGGCCTTCAAGGCCTTTTCCTTTCTCTTCCCCTCCCTTAATACAAATATGTGTAAGCTTAACGTTATCAGAATGATTTCACAGGTTTTCTTCATCTTTAAATATTCTTTCTTTCTTTCTTTTTTTTTTTGTCCAACCATATTAATTCAAAAAGCCTGTCTTCTAGTTCAGAGATTCTTTCCTCTGCTTGTTCTAGCCTGCTGCTTATGCTCTTGGTTACATGTTTTATAATGTTAACCTTCTTGACAATTGTCATGGTCCTCTTTGGAGATACCTGCTGAAGTACTTGGGGGTAAATTGTTTTTATGATGTTTGTAATTTACTTTTAAATAATTTGGTGGGGGTGCAGAGGGAGAGTAGAGGGCTCAGAGAAATCTGGCAAAATGTTAACTGGTGAGTCTGAGTGAAACAGAAATGAATTTCCATTGTAATATTTTCTCAATTATTTTGTATGTTTGAAATTTGTCAAAATAAAATGTTAGGGGGAATTTGCTTGTGAGGCTATAGAGGAAATATTAAAACACACCATTTCAGTATAATTTTTATTCTCAGGTGTACTGAATGGAATATGCTAGCAAAAGAATCAAACATGAGTGTGTGGCCAGTGGGAAAAACCTTCCTTCTTAATATTCCTAAAGTAATAATACCTCATGCTTGGATATTTATACATGTGCCAGGCATCCTGCTAAGTGCTTCAAGTGCGTTAGCCTTAATTAATTCTCACAGAAACCTTGAGATGGGCACTATATTGCACATAAGGAAACTGGGGCTCAGAGAGGTTTAGTAACATGCCAATGTCAGGTAGCAAGGGAGATGAGCCAGCGAAAAAATACTGGCCTGACTCCAGAGCTTGGCTCTCAAGGCCTCCTTCACACTGACTGTGGCCAGTTCTGGATGCCCTGAGTCTGTACAGAAGATTAAGGGACATGAGTGTATATATCTCTAGAAATACATATGGACTTGTTAGAAATTGAAAAGAAATTCACATACATAATTTTATGAAAATGTACTCTGAATAACATCAACACCAATTATGAAAAATCTATCAAGTTATTTAAAACTCTGTTACTCTGTGTTACTACTTAAGTTTACTATTATAATTCAATATTCTGATCAACAGTGTTACTTTATATACCATGCATTGCCAGTTATGAAACAAAAAAGATTGTTTTGAAGTTATTTATTTGCAAAACTCTTGCCAGATACACTAAATCCTTTATAATAGTAGCAATGTAGATAACAAGACCATCATTTACTGGAATGCTCCTTTTAGCTTTAGAAAGTGCATTCACAGTTATCATCTCTAATTTTTCATCAGCTCAGAAACATCATTATTAACATGGATGTAAACAAGTGTTGGTGCTGCAGGGATGAAGCTCTGTCTGAACTTATGAAACCTCCCTAGTTTTTCTTTACAAAATACACTGCTTGACTTGTTTGCATAAATGTGGAGAAAAGAGTGTGTGTCTTTGGCCATGCTGGTGAGTAGAGAAATTGGTTTTCAGAAAATCAGACAAAATAATCTTGATAGGTCAGAAAGCTATAGTAAATGAAGGCCTTGTAGCCTAGGGCTGAGAAAAAGTGAATAGAAAAAAATTCCAGCAGAGTGTTTCAGAGAGTGCTGGTGCAAACATTGAGGCCTTTAGATTACCTGGAGCAATGGGCTTTGACACCAGCAAGGCCAAACCTGGCACTGTGGGAGGCAGGGTTGCATTGCAGTTAGAACACAGGTTCAGGAGTTATCTGCTGAAGTTCAGATTCTGGCTCATCAGTTGTCTAGCTGCACGACTTTAGGCAACCTATTTGACCTCTCTGCCCCTTTGTTTCTTCATCTGAAAAGTGGAAAAAATATGAGTCCCCACCTCAAGTCTGCTTAACTTTGGTACATTTGGTACTTTGGCAACAGAAAGCCCCAGTGACAGAATAAGGGAAGTCTATCCTAAGAAACAAGAACCTCAGAAATATTTTCTTTCACCCAAGGTTATGAAACTTGAAATATTCTGAGTGACTTCGGCCAGAAATTCAGTCACTTAATCATAGTCATTTGCAAAGTTATGATTATTTGCTGAGAGATGCCATAGCCACCAGGACCTGGATCCCTCATATGACAAAGTGCCCTCCATGAAGCTTGCAGGAAAGATTCCTGTAATGCAAAGCCTCTGGCAGCATTTTCAGAGGCAATAGCTACTTCTTCCTGGAATACCAAACAATACCCACAGGGGTTGTGAAACAAACAAACAAAATACAGTCCACTATCAGAATTAAAATTAGATGAAGCTGAAAAGTAGGTGAAATGTGTCTTTGGTAATTCCCTTCATCCCCTCTACAACCCATTGCCAGTACCCAGTGCAGCAAGACATGCTGCTATGGATATCTTAGGGTAATCTTCCTAGGCCTGTCTTACTAGGAAAAACCTGACAACCCCCCCAAAAAAATTATTTTTCCCTTAGATAGTAGGAAAACAACTGGATTAAAGTTATTGATAAAGAGTTACAAGTAATCGATAAGTTTGAATTCAATACTTTGAATTCTAAAGTTTTCCTAATAGGGTTAAAATATGAAGAAGCTATTTGGAGAAATAGACCTTCTGGCACTACTGTAGGCCTCCACGGCTCATAGACACATTTCCTCTGCACAGAACGAAGAATAGGTTTAACTTACTTCTCAAGCTGTTTCAGGGAGCAACAAACCAATGCCCAGCAACTAAGTGTGACTGCACTTATAGGCAAATATGGCCACAATGAAATGAAGTGACTTGGGGCTGTGAGTCGTGTAGTGTTGTGTGGATGGCTCCAGCTGGGAGGCTAGGAGATGTGCAACCAAGACTCTCCCAGGGGTCTCGCAGGACCCTGAGTGCAACATCCTGAATGCTTGTCCCTAGATCTGATATTTCTATGTTGATAACAATAAGATACAAATGAACATGAAGGACAGGCTGAAAGAGGCTCTAGGTGACCAAACAGCAGATGAGGCAGGAAGTTGCTGGGAGCAGGAACAGTCTCATCTGCTTTGTCTTTGTGATAGTAGGTGTATTTATAAATTGATGACATGTATATGAGCCGTCCTCTTCTTTAATGTGTCCTTGTTCCTAACCTGCTGTCTTCTTGAGTCTCTGCCCACCTCACCGCTTGGGTTGCTGGATCTGTCTGCTTGGGTCAGCCTTGATGATGAAAACTGAGGGCACTCTGACAGTACTTCTATCTTTGTTGATGTTCTAGAAAGCTGGCCGTGGCTTCCAACAAGCTTGGCATTGTCTCAGCTGTGGCACGATGCACTTGGACTTTATTTGTGATAGGCCCCTCATTGAGCATGAAAGCTGCTTTCCTTTTTCCTGCCAGAAAATCTGGCTCTCTCATTTGCCATATCTTCTGGGTCTGCTGGACTCAGCTCAAAAACGCCCCAGCAGAGTCTGTCTATAGAGAAAAAGCAGCTCCTGAGAAAGGGCAATTAAAGGTAGTGTTTGTCTCTGATTCTTATTGGCAGCCGTGCTCAGGTGAAGACATAGAAAAGGCAAGGCCCATGGCCCACATAGAACCCGATGGTGCAGCTAAGCAACTTTCCATAGCATGTTCCCATTCTGAAAGGGAGCATGTGCAGGAAACTCCCTTCACGGCATAAGCTGTGGGTGGAGCATACAGGCCATTTACCTACACAATGAGGCAAATGTCCTACTTGCTAAGTCTGGAAAGGTGGGTGGCAGGAATGGTGGCATCCATTTTTCTAAGAACACAGTTTATCTCTTTGGCTCCATTTTCTCCCTGGCATCAGCCCTAGATAGGAATGTCCTGGAATTAAAGGTTATGAGTGAAGCCATATGAATCAGAAGAGTGTTCAATAAAACGTTCAGTGAAGTTTCCCAGAAAACAGCATTGTTGACTTCATCCATTGCTGTGGATTGAATGCCCCGCCAAAACCCATTGAAATTTGACCCCCATTGTAACAGTGCTAAAAGGATGGGAAATCCTATTATGGTATTGAAAGGTGGGTATGGTATCGAGCCTTTAAGAGGTGATTAGATTGTGAGGACTGTGCCTTCGGGAATGGATTGATCCATGCATGGAGTCATGGGTATGGTTCTGATGGCTTTATCAGGAGGGAACATGAGAAAGTTAACTCTCTTTTGCTCATTCTATTCCTGCAATTTGACACCCTGTGTTCCTGGAGAGAGTTATCACCAAGAAGGCCCTCACCAGATGTGTTCTCTGGAACTTGGACTTCCCAGCCTCTACACTGTAAGAAATAAATTTTTTTTCATTATAAATTACCCAGTTTCAAGTATTCTGTTATAAGCAACAGAAATGAATTAATTCAAGCACTTTTCTGTACTGCTATGGTCTGAATGTTTGTGTCCTCCCCACCCCCGTACATTTGTTGGAACCTAATCCCCAATGTGATAGTGTTAAGAGATGGGGCCTTTGAGAGGTGATTGACATTAGTGAGTGCCCTTGTAAAAGATGCAGCAGAAAGACAGCAGCCCTTCCACCACGTGAGGATGCACTTGAGAAGGTGCCGTCTATGAGAAACAGGCCCTCACCAGACTCTGAATCTGCCAGTGTCTTGATCCTGGACTTTCCTGCCTTCCAGAGTGGTAGGAAATAAATGTTTGCTGTTTATAAGCTACCCCAGTTTATGACTTTTGCCTTATAGCACCCTGAATGAGCAAAGACATTTAGCCTGGAAATTTAGATTTAGTTCAGAAATCCCAGGGAAACAAAAGGAAAAGGAATTGATCTCATAACATTATCTGTATTGTACTGACTGTTCACTAGGAAGCCATTAAGGTTATCATGGAAAATACTGCCCACATGGATTCTTAACAGAATAGGTTATGACATCTTTTCATTGTTGCTGTTTACCAGACTCCAAGTAAGAGAATCTTGAACACCACTCATTTCACATTCAATTTAGAAAACATATGAAAAACTCAACACACCAAAACATGAGTCATTTATCCTGGGATGATACTAAGCATTAGTTGTGGGAGTGACTTAATCTCTGGCCGAAAACATAAGGTCAAAGTAAAGATATCAATGAACTTTTCAGCACTTCTTGAGTTGGCCCCTCACAATTGTTTCTATTACTGGGTGGAAAGTACTATTATTCTGTCTTTAAAATATCAGATGCTCTTTATTAATTCAAATATAAGTTTAAGAATATTAAATCTGTTTAGTAATAATTATATCTCTCCATTAATAAAGATAACCAGGAGCTAAAAGTATAGGATTATTTCTGAAAGAAAGTGAGCCCAGGTGCCGGGTACCATTCAAGCTTTATTAAAGGAAGAAAATCTGCCGGGCTGTGCTCAGAGTGGCAGACAACCCAGGGCTGCCCTGAAAAGGGGACAGCACCAGGTGTGGGGGTGGTAGAGCTTATATTGGTATGTTGGTTCCAAGGGCTGGGTGATACCGTCAAGGACGGTCATTATGCTAATGTGGATCGGGGTGGAGAACTGGGTCCTTGCGGAAGCAAAAGGGGCTTCTGTTTAAGTCAGGAGGCTTCTCGTAAAGGGAAGGGGGTCGGGGAGGGGAGGAGGTGGGTGGTGCCATTTTGTACTTGGGCTTGTCTAAAGTGGCGCTGGTTATTTTGCAGATCTATTATTCCTGCCTTTTAAGTATAGGAAAAAGGGAAAAAGGCTGGAGGTCTCATTCTCCTGAATCTACTTCCTGCTGGAGATGGGTGAAGATATGGAAAAAATAAAAGATTTATGTTGGCGGGTAAAACGATTAGGTGGTGGGTATTGGTTTCATGTCGGGAGGCTGTATTCCTCCAGGGAAGGGTCACCGATTCTGAGGGGCTGATATCCTCCTCACAGGAACAATTTGGTGACCTTTGGTTGGTGAAAGCTGCATACATTCCTGCAAGAAATTAGAGAAACACCAAAAGAGACAGGGACCAAAAAATAGGATGAGGTACAGTTAGGGGTCCAGGTAGGGGCATAAGCCAGGGCATCCAAGGGTTCAGTGAAATGGTTGAAGTTGTTTTGGATCACCCCAGACTCATTTACATAATAACAGCATTTGTCCCCCAAGAAGAGGCAGGGGCCTTCCTTCTAGGCTGTAAGGTTCTGTAAAGCGACTGTCGCAAGTGAGGTGACCTGTCACTGGAGGGAGGAGATGCTGTCCATACTTAGTTCTTCTGAGGGTTTTTGATAGAATTGAGAGGCAGTAGCAGGGCCCGCTGTGCCAGTCCCAGTTGCAGGAAGGATCCCTGCCCCAATTAAAAGGTACAATTAGTGCCCTACGGGAGCGGGGGGCATTTCCTGAGGGGGAGAGAATTAGTCCCAGTCCCGTCTCCATCTCTCCATTTGCCTGGAGGGTGATGTCAGGGACGAGCCAAAAGAATATGCATGAAGTCGTGTTAGGGGGCAGGCAACAGGATAACGTAGTTTTACAAAGGAAATCTATTCCGGTTTTAGGGCCTGGATGAGGAGGGGTAGGTGAGTGGTAGCATTTGGTGTTAGTAATGCACAGTGTGGGCAGGCCCCGCACAACGCTGACAGTCCCCAGTGAGGTGACATTAGAGGAAAGTGAAGAGACATTTGTGGAAACTTTATGGGCTGCATCGACAGGAGGGGGGTGAGCACAAAAAGTTTCTCATGAAGTGGGAGACAGATGAGTCACTCGGGGACCAGTGTGATTCGCTGAGGACTGCATCGTCCCTGCAGATCTGGAACCTCCATGTTCCAGGTAATGGGGAGCATTGAGATAGGAGGAAAAACACGGGAAGGATGTGAAGGGTTCGGGGCCAAAAGAATTTAAAGGGGACGTTGCCACAGTGACATTGCTAAGAAGCATCCTACTGATAGGAAGTAAAGATGTGCCAGGAGAAATCTTCCTATAATGCTACACTCCTTTGGGGCAGCTGCTGCCCATGCTGTAGCAAGTACTAGAACAGACAGTGTAATAGCAGCTCTTGTGCGAGGGACGTGGAGCGGCCTGCAGGAGTGAGAGGATACTCGCCGGGGAAAGATCGTCCTTCTTCTGGGATTTGGGGAAGAGTGGAGGTCCTGGAGATTTTCAGTTTTGTGGGTCCTAAAATGGACGAAGTGTGAGGAGATGTTGGGTTGGGGGTTGAGCAGAGGGACCCCTCTGACCTGGTGTTAACAGATTTTGGGTAAAGTCTCAGGTGCTGGTTTTACCAAGGATAAGTGAGACCAAGGGGCCTTTATTGGTACTTTTACTGCCATGGGGGGTGGCGAGAAGTTCTGTATAAGGCCCTTCCCAGCATGGTGACAGTGGCTTTGGGATTCGGGTTCTAATACACACTTGCTGTGCCGGGCTCAGTTTAAAGTCTGAGGGGGTGGTGGGGAAAGGACGAGGTGACTGAAGGTTGGCCTGTTCCCTAAGAAGATTCCTAATGAGCAAAAGAGTAGGGAGATACTGGCCTAAAGGCGACGAGCTGGAAGGGACAGGTGTGACAGTGAAGGGCCGACCGCACATAAGTTCGAGGGGGCTGAGGCCTGTGGGCTTGCGGGGGGCAGCCCGTAGGCGAGTGAGTGACTGGTGGGGAGGCCAAAACGAGGGATGGTTCCTGAGGTGGGAGCATGTGTTACTGCTGCAGCATCCTCTGAAGTGCAGGGAAAAGCCCCCATCCAACCTGAAAAGGTATCTACTCATGTTAGAAGATAGCGTGTCCTTTTGTGGGGAGAGTAATATAAGGGCTGAAGAAGGTGTAGTAGGGGTTCATAGCCTATATGAACTGAGTTATGGAAATCTAAAAGGATTTGCTCAGCTTGTGTGGTAGGGAGGACATAGCGACTGGAGAGAGTATACCAGTTGTCCTTTCTCTGTGCCCCCAACTGTTGGAGGTGTTGTATTTCTTGGGGTGTGTATTGGGGTAACGGTGTAGGGGCCATGAGAAGGACCTGAGCAGGAGAGGAAGAGTGGGGTCCTGGTGACTGAGCAGCCTGTTTTGTGGTTAGATCTACCAGTTTGTTTCCCTGGGCTATGGGGTCGTTGGAGGTTTGGTGTCCTCTGCAGTGTATAACCCCAACCTCCTTTGGGAGTTGTGTACCCTCAATAGCTTGTGTTAGATGTACTGTGGCATAACCCACCTGAGGGGCGGGCGTGGAGGTGGCGCTCCCATCTATGAACCGTGTAATGGGATGTGGGGAGATGTGTGGAAAGGGATTGAGAAAGAGGTCTAAAGCCTCCATGCAATTGTGTTCTAAGGGTCATGAGTGTTTTGGGATGAGAGTGGCTGGATTTAAGGGAGGATGAAATTTAAAGGAGAACTGGGAGTTTTCAATGAAAGTCAGGTGAATAAGTTGTAGGTGGGAAAGGGAGAGCATTGATTTGGCCTTATGGCTGAGAAGGTCTTGACTGTTTGTTGTTTCAAAGTTAGTCTAGAGCTTTCTTATGTCGAAATGGCAGCTGCCACCAAGGCCTATAAACAGGGGCCCATTCTTGAGCTGTGGTGTCTAGTTGTTTAGAGAGGTATGCAACTGGGGAGAAAATATCTCCTGCCTTTTGTCCCAAAACCCCGATTGCCAATCCTTGGGTTTTGGTGACAAATAGGATAAAAGGATAAGATAGATTTGAGAGAGATAGAGCTGGGGCTGCGAGGAGAGCGGCTTTTAATCGCTGGAAGGGAGAGTGAATGAGCTTTGTGGGATCTAAGGGAATGGCAGGATTCCTTTTGGCTGCCCCATAAAGTGGCTGGTTGTGTTGCAGATCTATTAATTTCTAGGAAGAGTTTTCTTCTTTTTTTCTTTTGTAAATCTATTTTTGATCCTGACCTTCAGCACTTCCCAAATTAAATTGTTTGGCCCCTGAGTGAAATTGTTGAAAGCTCCATTGCCTTTCGGGGAATACATAAAGTAAACATCCTTCCAGTGGGAAGGGTCCCTATAGTCTTTGGTGCCACTGAGAAATACAGGGGCTCCTTGGGCAGCTTTCACACATTCCTGTTCCTAGTCTAGAGCTCTGCAACCAACACACTGAAAAGCTGAACACCAGCTCTAGTACTTTTCCTTCCTGGCTCTACACATTCGAATCCCATTGACCTTCTCTATTTCACAGATCCTTTCCTTGCTGTCCATACCTTCTGTCACCGTTCTAATCCAGGTCCTCGTTACTTCTATCCTGCACAGTGGTATGAGTGACTTATTTTCCTCCCCGAGGGTGGAAGACATTCATGCTGTTCACCAGTATCATGCTTCCTGTACTTCCCGTCTCCTTGAAGTAAGCTGTGGACGTGTGCCTTGCCTTCGCCAATGAGATAAGTGCAGAAGTGAACTGTGTCTCCTGCTTGTTCTCCTGTGGTGGAGATTTCCATCATTTCAGAGTGAAGTCTGTGCCAATGGGGTCCCCGACGAGGAGGTGGGAGAACAGAGCCCCTGCCAATGTGATATGCACAGGTATGTGCGTGAGAAATAAACTGTTTAAGCCACTGAAATTTGAGTTTTATTTGTTCATTTTGTTATTTAGCTTAACCTGGCTCATGCAGCCAGTCTCTTCCCCTGCTAATTCTCTTTGGACACTCTTGCCAGGGTAATCTTAAATCACAGGCCAGATTATTTCCTAATCAAAAGCCATCACCAGTTCACCATTACACACAAATATAAAACCCAAATTTCTGGTTTTTAAGAAAGCATAAGCTCTGCTCTCAGTCTCTTCCTACTTTCTTACCATACCTATGTCCCAGCCCAGGGGGGAGAGTCGCTGTTACCTTCAAATGGTCTTGTCTTGACTGGGGATGCTACCTTTGTCTGGAATGTCTTTGCCCTGATTTCATCATATTGAAATCCCCTAAAGCATAGGCTTAAATGGTAAGACTTTCCTGATTCCCACAGTGGACAAGCATTCCTTCTCATCTGGAATCTCTTATCAAGTTGTATCTCATCTATAGTACTTGTTACTTTCTATCGCATAATGAAGTTATTTGTATATATGTCTCATTTCTCCTATTAGACTATGAGCTATGTTAAGGCAGATACCAATATTATTTATTTTTGAAATCCTCTACAGTACTGTGTAGTTGCTCAATAAATAATTCATGAATTAAATATTAATCTGTAGGGTAGGACCATGGAGTTCTATTTTAAGTCTCAGATGATCATAGTTCAGTAAGTGACTAGAAACGCCTCCTGCAGAGTAGACATGCATTTTCCTGGTGAGCCTCCTTCTTTGGTGGGAGATTCTGTAAGCCCACCTCTGGGTGAGGCATCAGAGAGTTTGGCTCCCGGGAAGGTCTGATTAGACTTTCTGCCTATGGAAATTTAGGTGTGTCTACTCTGAAAATAAGCTAAAAGCCAGAGGAAACCCTCACACTGTAAAAGAGAAACGTACTTAAAGACTCAAAAAGGGTGTTTGAAGCAGAAATTGGTAATTCCTGGTTTCAGAGAAACCTGCTGTATTGAAGAAAGTTTCTCTAGGAAAGATAGCACTTGGCACTGAAGCCTTTTAGCCATGTGTTAGAATGAAGAGAAAGGAAAAGGGGGAAAATGAGACTAAATGGAAAAGGCTCACTTACCATAATCAGTGATATTGAAGTACAGCCTGAAGGCTCGGCTGAAGAGATTCTTCAGTGCAATGGCACAGCTCAGGGAGACACACATCAGAAACCAGGCTGGAGCTGCAGGTGGGAAAGGGCTGTGCCTGTGAGGGAGACAGTCGTAAACTTGGCACTGTTGGGATGGAAGCTTTGTAGTTATCAACTGAAGAGGGAAGACACACCAGCTCAATAACCAAGAGGAACAGGCAGCTGTAGATAAAAATGAAGCACAGTGCTGAGATGGTGCAGAGAGGCAGAGAAACATGAGGCGATGACCCGCTCTGGCAGCTGTGCCAACCTGAGTCTCCTTGGGTTTGATTATTTTTATGATCTGGCCCAAACAAACCCTATACAATGGAAGAGTCCACAGGCTGTGCCAACTCCGCTCATGTGTATGTAGATATTAGTCAAAACAAGAAATATTCCACACAATTACAGGAATTAACATGTCAATTTTGTTTTTCCTAAGAAATGTCTCTTTTAAAGTAGCCATTCCCTGTTCCTCCCGAATTTAGAAAAGTCTCCCCCCGCCCCAACACACCATGACATTTATGTGAGCAGTGGTGTATTGAAACACACCTAGATTTCAGGTGTGGTGGAAGCAAACACATTACACAAATTCAAATGCTTAGAAAGGTCCCTAGAAATGGGACATCACAGAGAACAGGGAGCAGTGTGTCAGAGCCCTCCTCCTATGGTCTATTCCCCCATACTCTCTTTCCATTTCCTAGAGCTGTTCATTCTTGCATCTCTCGGCAGGCAAAATGGGTGCGTTTCTTTTGTAAGCAGAAAATTAAGAGATGTTGAAATAATCCATGGAGTCATCTCTGAGCACTTTTCAAATTTGGACCTTTCTTTGACTCTGGCTATAAGCTTTGGAATTGGCAGGAAGAAGGAGAAATGCAGATATACCAAGGCACATGTGAACAACTATTATATTCTTACTAAAATTACTGAGATTTTAAATGGTTTTGCCTCAATGGCTATGATGGGGATCAGGTTGGATTTAGGGGTTGAAAGACACTGAGGAAACAAATGTAGAACATGACAGCCTGAGTCCAAAGAAGCAATGATTCTAATGAATTCAAAGAGACTGAAAGACCAGACAAAACACCAGGCCTAAAGTTCTTAGAGTCAAAAACCAGGAGAGAAGCAGACATTAAATCACAAAAGCACAAGGACTTTAATACAGCAGTGTGGTCGCATGAAAAGAAGATGGGCTTTGGAGTCAGCTTAACCTGGTCCTGGCTTCCAGGTTTATCTACCTTGGGAAAGTTACTTAATCTCCAGGATCCATTATAGGGGACTTTAATCATAAGGGCATGAAAGAAGGTCAAGACCTGATCTGTCTTCATTCAGACACCAGCAAACATTTGGAGTCTTTCCTCTAAACAAGGTGTTTGAGAAATAATGGTGAAAAAACAGGGGTCCACCCCAAACTCACAATCTGCAGAGAATGGTAACTACAGTGCAGTGAATTAAGTAGCAAGAGAGATATGTACAAAATACATGGGATCACCTAGGAGAGGTTGGCAATAGGGATTCTGAGCTTGCTAGAGTACCTCATGACAGAACAAAGTCACTGTCTGTTGATACCTTCACCACAACTGTTTCCCTTTACAATGCTAGAGCTGTGCAGAGCTGCAAAATGGCAGATGGCATGAATCCAACAGTTGTTTACTGGAATCACTAAACCTAAGAGCTGTTGATGACTTAGATATGCAGCTAGATGCATACATTTAAAGGTAATAAAACTGGGGAAGAAAGAAGCAAATGACTTGCACATGCAAGTTGTGCAGATTATTGTCAAAATCAGAGCCAGAACTAAAACTAGACCTTCTGTTGCCAAATAGTTCTCTTTTGACTTCACTGCACAGCTTCCTACTGATGAATAATATTATGTAGAAGCCAGAAGTACTTCCCAAAAGATGGGTGGGAACCAAGAAATTCCACAAGCATTTTTATGAATGGTCTGTGACAATTTCCATGGGTAATAAGACTTTTTAGAGACTCTTGTCTAAAGCAATGCTGTCCAGTAGAAATTTGGTGGTCACCAGTCACATGTGGTCACTATCACTTGAAATGTGACTATTTTTGCTGTAGAACTTAATTTTAAATTTTTATTAATTTAAACTTTAGTTTCACTAGCCACGTATTGCTAGTGGCTACCATATTGGACAGTGCAGGTCTTAAGCATTACATATACTTTTAGTTATGTCACGAGGTATGTGATGTCTTTTTCTAGCTGACCTGTCTTTGCACCTAACAAACTCACTCTACCCAGTTCCTGAGCCAATGAAAACCAAATCCAAAACAAGTCTAACAATATATGAAGAACGCCATCCTCACTGGTAGGTGGGTCTGGTATTAGTCTGTGGCAGTAAGTCCATTTTGCATGAGCGGTATTTCTAGAAGAGTAATCATCACATCCTATCATCATCATCATAATGATATTTATCATGCTAGCACATTCTATATACCCATCACTTATACTCAGTGATTTACAGGCATTACATAAGTTAATCTTCCCATCAACTCAGTGAGTATGCTCTATTACTATTGAGTAGCCAGAAAGCAAATCTGTCTTCTGAAATCCATGCTCTTTTCACTGTACTACACTGTCTTTCTAAGAACAGAGGCTTGGTGCATAATCTTCTATGGCCTGAGCAAGGGTGATTTTCATTCATTCAGTTAATAATATTTATCCACTGCCTGTTAAGTGCCAGGCAGTAAAGTATGCAGTGACGAATCAAATACAATTATCCCAGCTAACACTGAGCTTGTCTTCTAGTAAATGCTGGGTTTTTTTGAGGAAGAAATTAGGTAGGTCTGTGAAGTAGCTAGGAATTCAGTGCTTATATGCTGTAGACAATACTTCTACTGGAGCTATTCCTTTGATGCTTGAAAGTGTGGCAATCCTCTCACATGGCTAGGACACGGGTGGGTATTATTTTTTGTTTGTTTGTTTTGTTCTTTGCAATTAAAATATTATGTTTTATTCACTCAAGAGTTAAAATACTAAGATTTCTATCATGAACTCCCCATACAAGCCAATTTCACAACCATAGAAATGGCCAAAATTAATATTGAGGCAGTTGACCACAGCTCTATGATAATTTCACCAAGCTATTAATACTGTTTGTGAAATTTAAATGCATGAACAATGGGTGTGGGTATTAAGAATCTAAACATTTTACTGAAGAAATAAGTGAGACAAAATATGAGTGATGAGAGTAAAAAATATGATATACCATACTGCATCAAATCTAGCATGCCATAAAATTTAAGACATCCCATGATTTTACGAACCAGGAAAAAATCTGCCAATTAAATTATGAAATGATGCATTATCACATTGCATTTTTATTTAAGACTTTAAAAAGGAGCTCTTTTAGTTTATTTAAATATAAATTTTTTTATATTACTCATCTGCATGTATCAAAAAAATTACATAAGCCAAATAAATTGATTAAGGAATTCCTAAAACTGCTACAAATGAATTTGATTTTTTTTTTGAAGTGTTTTCAACTCAGAGTTAACAACATCTGTGTTTTTGCACACAATGTCAGCTTCTGCAGCATCAGGAGCATTGACATGCACATTTCTTAAACGATTTTCTTCTGGGATTTTCTCCTAACCTGTTGAAACCTGATGCAAATTTTTTTTTTTTTTTTTTTGTCTTTTTCCATGTCCGGCAACGGATCGCAACCCTCAGTGTCGCCCCCGTACCGGACCGGGACCGGCAACGGGATCGCAACCCTCGGTGTCGCTCCCGCGCCTCGCTCAGCCAGTGAGCGGGAACCGGTCTGTATGTGGGATCCGAACCCTTGGCGGGAGCGCTGCCGCACTTCCCAAGCGGCGCACTAGCGCAGTGCGCCACCGGGCCGGCCCAACCTGATGCAAATTTTGAAGATGGTGATTTCTTGCTTGGTGTGTGTCAATTTTTGTGCATGTATCAGTGAACTGACATAACAAAGCTTCATCTGCTATCAAGTATCTTCCATCTTATGCATTATAAAACGCTTGGTTGTTGTTTTGCAAGAAAACAAAGAATTGTGGCCATTCCTCTAATATCAAATGTTTGCTTTAATATTATTAACTTTCTGCCTCACTGTTCTGTTTTTGTACCTTTCTGTGTGTACACAATAACTTTCCGTTTCAAAGCTAAATCACAGTGTACTCTTTGTGAAGATATTTTAAAGAGGCTTTAGAGTCAACAGCTAGCACAAAGAGCAATAAGTAACCAGTTGCAGCAGCATGGATACAAATAGCCAACAGGAACTTTGCACAGAACGGAGAATGATAGCAATGTCACAGCTGCTGCCAACCTCCCAAGGTTGTAAGATACCATGCTGGTAAAATGCAATCTGGTTTCAGATATTGCAAAATGTGAAAAAATACATGTCTTAAAACCAATGAGCTATGGATCTTTGGATTCCAGTGATGCTGTTAATCAAGCTTATCTATCATGTTTAACAAAGAAAGAAAATCTCTCAGTTATGAATCCCCTGAAGCAGAGACAGTGGTATCAAATTCCCCATGTTTCTAGAAGTAGTGCTCTGTGAAGCAAAATGACCCCTCAACTTTCAGGATAAAGGCTGATTTTAGTTACTTGCTTTGAAAACTGGGAAATGAAGCTATAATCTGTATTTCTGATTTTCCTATTTTTTAAACAGCTGCTCACCCTTGTCACCAGATACTAGTGAATTTGTAAAGCAATGTTCTCCTAAAAAAGATGACTTCTTGGTGTCTCACGATCATAGACATCTTTTACTCATTTATGTAGTCATGCATCCAAACACATTTACTAAGTATCCACCATACGCCAGGCGCTGGCACAAAATGGACCAAAAAAATGCCCTTGTAGAGTTTCCACTACAGTGGAGAGAGGCAAATAATAAATAAACAGGTAAAATATGTACTATGTTACATGGAGGGGACAAGATCCAGGCATGTCCCTTACTGTCTTGCCTTGTCCCTTCTGCAGCCTGGCCTCGGCCCTTGAGGCCTGTGCTGGGTGGAGAAGCTACTTCCACAAAGAATGAAGGAATGCACACCTTTAGCTGGCATGCTGTCTCCCCACCCTAATTTTACCTGGAATTACCAGAGAGCAAAATAAAACTGGAAATCCAGTGGTGCGTGGCCTCCCAAAGGAGCAGGCAGCAGCTCTGGCTGCTTCCCTGAGGCTTCTGGGCTGGAAATTGGTGTTCGGGTTCACGCCCTGCTCCAACAGCAGCCCACTGGAAGCCTGCTGAGAGAGCGCTGCAGGCAAAGGAATTCTCAGCAGTGCAGCCCCGGGCAGCCTGCACTGCTGGGCTGGGCAGGGCAGACCCCCCACGCTCCCCACTCAGTGGCTGGGCTCTAATGAGCTTCATCTAAGCCCACCCAGCAAGAGCAGGTGCTGCTGGATGCAGAGGCCTTGTGAGGAGAGGGCAGTGGGATACTGCTGAGCAGGACAGGCAAGGCCTGGAAGGAGCAGAGAGAGCTGGTGGCTCAGAGCCTTTCAGAAAGGAAAGGAGAGGCTAGTCAGCCAAGATTTGGAAGAATGGGGAGATATTTCCTGGTTGAATGCTCCCTCAACACGGAGGGCACGCCTTTCTATGCAAGAGAGGCATGGGGGACCAGAGACGTTAGTCACTAGGAGGGAGGTCATGGTGATGATGGAATCACTGTTCTGCCAGGAACCTGTGTGTGCTTGCCAGGATATGGCCAGACAGGAGAGATCGGAAGGTCTAAGATGGAGGCAATAGAGTAACAACATTAATATAGTGATGGGAAAGAAGAGGTGAACATTGAATGATTCCATAGCCAGGTGCTCCAATAATACCTGTGGCATTAGAGCTCAAGGGACTGTGTGTACCCAATACACTGCTTCGTCATAACAGATGTAGTGCTGACACCTGGACGTCTCATGGATAATACTACCGTGCCATAAAAAATGATGAAGTTCTGCCATTCACAGCAACATGGATGAACTTAGAGAAAATTATCTTAAGTGAAGTAAGCCGGGCACAGAAAGAGAAATAGTGCATGTCCTCACTCAGAAATGGGAGCTAAAAAAATAAACAAATAAATTTAAAAAAATAAAAAAGGATAGAACAATCACAATAATTCCTTGAACTTTCAAAAGGAGAGAACAGAACTGAGGCTATCAGAGGTGGGAAAGAGGACGGGAGAGGGGGAGTTACGAGAAATTGGTAAAGGGCCACAAAAAGTGGTTCCGTGTATAATGCTGAATATACTAATTATCCTGATTTGAGCATCACATATTGCACACAGTTATTGATATTCAATGCTGTACTGCACAGATAAGTCCAATGAATTATGTTTCAATAAATAAAAAATAGGATAACTTCAAAAAAAAAAAAAAGAAAAACTGATAGCCCAGGAAGTTAGAATCACACCATAGCAATAGAACCCAAAGAGATAACCTTGATCTCTTCTATTCCAGAACACAGCTGCATCAGCAAGCTGCTCTGCACTTCTGGACAGGTGGAAGAGACAGGTAGAGGGAGGATGGGTGAGCAGGTGAGCAGAGGTTAGAGAAATGGAAGCCGAGTCTGTGGAAGGAGTCAGGGCATGACTGCTGCACTCCAGGAGCACAATTGCCAGGAAAAAATGCCATAGAAGTGACGGATCTGAGAAATGAATTACACCTGGCACACTGGGTTGAATAGTGTCTCCCCCAAATCCATGTCCACCTGAAACCTCTGCATGTGACCTTACTTGGCAACAGGATCTTTGCAGATGTAATCAAGATAGGGTGGACTCTGAATCCTATATGATTGCTGTCCTTGTAAGAAGAGGGCAACTTGGACACAGAGATTCGAGTGATGCAGCTAAAAGCCAAGGAAAGCCAAGGATTGTGGCAACCACCAGAAGCTAGAGGAGCCAAGTAAGGATTCTTCCTGAAGAGTCTTTGGAGGGTGCAGGGCCCTGCTGACACCTTCATTTTGGACTTGTAGCCTCCAGAGAGAATAAATTCCTGTTGTTTTAACCTGCCAAGTTGGTGGCACTTTGTTACAGCAGCTTTGGAAACTAAAGCACCTGGGATTAGGGCTATATTTCAGAATCCAGGTCAGAGCTCTGTGCAAGGTGGGCAAGGGTGCCAGTACTCTTCCTCTGGAGTAGACTGAGCTCTGGGTCATCTTGACATGGGACAGATTTCTGTGGCCATGACTCAGAAACCCTTATGCAGCCCCCTGATGTTCTGGAGCTTCCACTCTAGTTGAGGGATAGTGGAATGCTGGTAAGTCAGCGGCGCCTTCTCCAGGCATCACAGAGAGGCCTCCCTAATCACAGCCCAGTTTATTCCTGTGACCCACAGAGCTTTGAGCCTCAATATGGAGCATTCTGCAAATGAGAGAAAACTGAGAGGCACCTGCAAAATTCACCATGTGCCTTAGCCTTCCTTATGGAGCCCTGCTTTCCACACAGCACATTTTATCTCACCCTTTCTCATCAATGCTGATTTGCATCAGCACACCAGCCCGCCTTCAGTCTTGATTGCGGACTCACATAGATTCAAATTTCTCAAAAGCGAGGGCTCACTTTTGCAATCAAGTGCTTATTTTCTCCCTCAGATCATAGCAGTCCTTTTTTCCTGGGGTCTGCCTACTCCTGTGTATTAGCCCTGGCACGCATGCTAATGTAGCTTCTCCTTCACACCTTATGTATTAGTTATCTATTGCTGAATAACAAATTGTCCCAGAATTTAGCAGCTTAAAATGACAAATGTTTATTATGTCACAGTTTCTGAGCATCGGGAATCCAGGAGTGGCTTAGCTGGGTGCTTCTGACTCACCAAGTCATCAGCCAGGCTGCCGTCACTTGGAGGCTTGACTGAGGCTGGGTACCCACTTCCAAGCTTGCACACCTGGTTGTGGGCAGGCCACAGTTCCTCACCCCTATTGGCTGCAGACTCCATCTTCATCTTGAAGGCAACTCCACAGTCTGCCTGGATGTCCTCATGATGTGGCATCTGGCTTCCCCCACAGCCCATGGTCGGAGAGACCACATGCAAGGGAACCCAGACAGAAGCCACAGTCCCTTATAACCTACCTTGGAAGTGAGGTACCATCACTTCTGCCATTTGCTATGGGTCATGCAGACCAACCCTGGCACAAAATGGAAGAGACTGCATGAGAGTGTGGATGCCAGGATGTGCTGCAGATCTTTGGGTGTCATCTTGGAGGCTGGCTGCCAAACCCTAATAGAATATTTCCAACATTTTCTGAACATGGAGAGGCAGATAGATTACTTATGGCCCCAAGAGCCTGGGAATCTGACCAGTTCCACCATTTAGTACCACCTGGGGGATCCAAGTTTCTCCATTTGCCCTCAGCCAAGGGCGACAACTGCAATAGGGCTAAAAAACCAGTTCACATTGCTTGTTTCTCTTTGGTCAGCCTACCTGGATTCAGATCCTGCCTCCTTCACATATTAGCTGTGTGATCTTGGGCAAGTTAGTCAAGTTCTCTGTGCCTCAGTTTTATTACATGTATAATGGGACTAAAATAGCATATACCCTATTGGATTATTGTACGGCTTTAATGAGGTTAATGCATGTAAAACGAGTAGCATAATGTAGGTGCTCCATAAATGATAGCTCCTGTGATCATTGCTGAAGTATACCCTGGTTTAGGACTCAGAAAGTAAAGAGAAGGGATATGGGGAGTGGTAAAACAGTAAAAAGTCACAGATTCTTCCGTGTATGTTCTACTGTGGAGCCGCAGAATTTCTGAGGTCACTGTTACTCCTAGCAAGCGCTCTTACCCTCTTCTGCTACTTCTTCTCATAAACAAAATGACACCAGTTCATGTGCGTCTCACAGTCCAAGTGGGGAGGCCTGCTCAGTTGCAGCTTGACCTGTATGCCTGTCATTTGGTGACAGAGATTTGCCCCAATACACAGAACACCTTATTTTGGGCCTTTCAACTCAATGGCATTAATTTTAAAAAGAAAAAAATTAAAAACCAATGAAGTTAATAAAAAATTTTGAATTAAGGAAGTAAAACTCTTTTATTGAATTCATTATTTTTAAATATCCCTTTGCTGAGTTTGGCATGGTCACGTCTGCTAAATTTCAGCGAGGTAAGCCCAAATGCTTTTATTTGTAATGTATGCATTAGTAAACATACATATAAGCCATTGTTTAGGAACCCTTCCATGAGGATTGGGCACTGCTGGTTTGAGCTCCTAGTCATCCGCATCTAAAGACTCTAGTTATTTGTATCCATGGCTCATACACCAGACAGCACTTTCATATTTAGTTGTATATTTTCTCATTCATGTTTGCAAACGCAGAAATAGAGAGACAGACGATCGCAAATGAAAAGAGTGACGGGACTCCCTGATTGGCATTAGAAAACAAAAATTCAGGTTAACCCTAAAGGCACCAAAAAGAACAATGTCAAGGACCATTTGCCTTTTCTTCCTCCTGTTGGTTGACTGTGCTCACCACGATCCAACTAACACTTCTTTTTTTTTTTTTTTCCTTTTTTTGTCTTTTTTCGTGACTGGCAACGGATCGCAACCCTCAGTGTCGCGCCCGTACCAGACCGGCAACGGGATCGCAACCCTCGGTGTTGCTCCCGCACCTCGCTCAGCCAGTGAGCGGCCGGTCTGTATGTGGGATCCGAACCCTCGGTGGGAGCGCCGCCACACTCCCAAGCGGCGCACTGTAGCAGTGTGCCACCGGGCCAGCCCCAACTAACACTTCTTTTGAAAGCATGCGGGAGGAGGACTTTGCTCCACCAGTAAAGCAGGCTACAGGCCACGCCCTGAGTTGAGTTTCCATCAGCACTTCAAGGCCAGCAGCACAGCCATTCCTCAGGAACCTGCTAGTACGAAGAACCCAGAGCTTGTCTCATATCTGATGCCTACCGGCCACAGCAGTCCTGCTGGCGAGAGTCCTTGGGTGTCTCCACTTTCTCTCCCAACATCCGACAACCTAGTGGAGAAAACTGACTATTTCTCAGAAATGGAAGGTGTGGGGTAGACAGATGGCTCAGGCAATTAATGGCCAAAAGATTCAGCATTCAGGCTAAAGAGACTCTAGTAATAAACAGGATTCTTTTCCAACCAGTTGTGTGCACTACTTCCCCTTCTCCCTCCAGAAGCCTTGCTGCCTGACATGGACAAATTCATAAAGACGGTGGAAAATTGCCAGACTCAGCAAATTTCCCCAAGCAAAGAATGAGTCCAGTCAAGAGCATTCAAGTTTGCAATAATAACAATAATGAAAATAATAATATTTTATACACCTAAAGCACTTCTCACCCCCTGGTCTATTTAATATGTGAGGCTTACACATTTGCATATGCCTTTAGGCGAATGTACTGAGTATGTAAAATAATTCACTAAAACATTGTCAGATGTTTGGTGAATTTCAAAAATGCATTCATCTTGCCTATTTAAAAAAGTTAATCCCAGTTATAATATTAGCCTCCGTTCAATCTTATCAATTTCTCCCATTCACAGTTGCAGCATCAAAGTTTTCATCTATTTTTACCATATAGGTGGCTAAGAAGTTATGGGCATTTTCCTCTGAGCATGTAATTTCCCACTCAGAAAGCTAAAACCAAAGGAACCCAGGGGAGGGGAAAAAAGAAAACATTTTGTCATCAGGGGTTGTGCCTGATTTCTGCTATCCCTACCCAGTCTCTCTGAGGTCAGAAGCTCGCACACCAGAATATACTAGTCTGGCTTTATTCAAGTTTAGAAATAAAACACTAGACATACAGAATTCTGCAGTGCAGATGACTCCTGCAGCCACAGTGACTCATGAACATAGCCAAAAAAAAAAAAAAAAAAAAGAATTTGAACATTTTGTCATCAGGGGTTGTGCCTGATTTCTGCTATCCCTACCCAGTCTCTCTGAGGTCAGAAGCTCGCACACCAGAATATACTAGTCTGGCTTTATTCAAGTTTAGAAATAAAACACTAGACATACAGAATTCTGCAGTGCAGATGACTCCTGCAGCCACAGTGACTCATGAACATAGCCAAAAAAAAAAAAAAAAAAAAGTATTTGATTTGGGTTTTGGCCTTTAAATGTGCCTCCTTAATCTCTTTCTGGCCTCTCCTCACCATGCAGCGTTCCACTTAGGATATCAGAGCCAGAGCTGTAAATCTCCCCAAGCTCTTTGAAAGGGAAAGGCTAATTTTGTGCAAAGTAGAGCTGTTGTTTTATTAAGGGTACATGAGAAAATATAATGAGGCTTCACAGTGTGACTAAGAGATGCCACTGGTGGATTGAATCTCAGACATCACTGGCCCTTCTGAGATCTTTGATCTCTTCCGTGAAGATCAAGGCAAGTGGATAGAAGAGAAGGACCAGAGCAGGCCCCTTAGAAGGAAGAAAAGGGATTTGGGGGAGGAAATGCAGTTTGGCAGGCATTTATTGAGCTAGGTGCTGGAGATAAAACTCCATCCATTTCCTGCCACCAGCAGACTCACAAACAGAAAATCTCAATATAATGTGTTCAGAAATAGTGTAGAGATGTGCTAGGGGATCCTGAGAGAATAGCCTGGGGTCCCTGAGGTCACCATGGGGTTTTAAAGAAGGGTTCCTGAACAATGGAAGCCTGAGCTGATAGCTAAGATGTACAAACAGAAAGAGTGGTCTAGAAAAAGTGACAGCTTCCAAGAGAACAAGGAACTGCATGGCATGTGCTGGAAATTTCTAGTGCTGTGTTATCATAGGGAGCGCTGGGACATGTGAACAGACAGGTTGACAGGGGCAGGTCACATGGGGCGTTGCCGGCCATGCTCTGTTGATAGTGTAGAAGCCACTGAAGGGGTTAATCAGGGATAAATGTGGTCTCGCCTGTGTTTTAGATAGATCATTTCACGAGCAGTGGATACTGAAGGGGCAGGACTGCAGGCGAGTGTACTAGTGTAAGAAATAATGACAAAGGCCTAGACTAGGACACCAGTGGCAGGGAGAAGACAGACTTATTTGGAGACATAGATCAGTGGAACCTAATTAGTAATTTGTTGTATGGGAGAAAAGGGGCAAAGAGGAGGTTTCTAGAATGGTGGCTCTCAAAATATGATAGCTGGACCAGCAGCACCGGCACCACCTAGGAACGTGTTAGCAATGAAAATTGTGGAGCCACCCCAGACCCTCCGCCAGTTACTGCATCAGAAACAGTAAGGCTGGAGCCCAGCGACCTGCATTAGCAAGCCCTGACTGAGGCGGTTCTGATGCACACTCAAGGTTAGAATAACCTCCAGGAGTCTGGGAAAGTGATGTTGCCATTCGCTGAGGTAGGGAACACTCTAAAAGGAGCAGAATGTTTGGTTTGGTATTGTTTGGGGATGAGGACAAGTCAGGAAGTTAAAGAAAGGAAGAGAAACAGAGTGACATGGAGCAAGGAAAAACATAAAACAAAGAATGAGTGAGAAGATAAGAAAAGAGTGAAGGAAGGAACAGGTGACTGTCAGCGCTTGGGGTTAGCAGTTGGCAGAGGGAGCATGTCGGAAGCTGATTTGCTGCTCTGGGGTAACAGTGGAAGGGAGGTTGCAGTCTGAATAATGAGTCAGCATTTTTTTTTTTTTTCTGAATCATTAAAATAATCTGAGTTTCCTAACTGTTGGTTGTTAACATATCCTGCTTTCTATACTAATGCACAGTAGCCACAATTTGGCAGGATTTGACTGAGGTCTTCCTACCCTTGTTTGGCTGGGGCAAAATATGCAGAAAGGCAGGGCCCAGATTCCCAGGCACCCGGGCCTGGGTCTTTCTTGTGCCATGAGCGTGGTTACACTATGTTCAGACAGCGAAGAGGGAGGAACTTATAGATCATGGCAAGACTTGGCTGAGAAGTAGGAAAAGCCCCTCTCACAGGGACAAGATGCCCAATTATTTGCCCCTGAAGTTGTCTGTCACTGTACCACGGTCAGAGGTCAAAGTACAGCCGATGTCACCCTAGTGACAATTGACATGAGAGGATGGCAGGCCTGTTGAAGGATGATGGGCGGAGAGAGAAGGTGTGGTTCTCCTCTCTATGCCCTGCCCTGGACTGGGGCCGGAGGCGGATAACATGACTCAGAAGAGGGAGGTGGTGGGAGAGGGGTTCTCCTGCGGAGAGTGCTGCCTGTACCCAGCCCAGCGCACCATAAGGAGAGATGAAATAGCATCCCCCTCCCTGTGAAATGGAGTTACTTACCCAGGACATTCACGTCTGAAAATAGAAGATTTAACACAGCCAGCAGGCCACTAACTCAGTAATGACAGATGTATGAAAGCTTTTTCTTAATATGGTATCTGAAGATAAAAGCAGCTCAGGGTAGACACATTTTTTAAGCGCTGTCTTCCTAATACAAATCCATCATCAGTGAGATGTGCTCTTTGACCAGCTTTTTTAGCAGAGAGTATGGTTTGTGCTGATGAATCCACATGTTCTATGCCAACATTTCCAAGCCCTTGGCTCCACAGCACCATGTTCCAACCAACTGTTCCTTTCTCTGCTCTAATTCATTCTACATATCACTGCCAGATTGATTTTCTAAAGTAGGTCCCATATCAATCTTCTGCTCAAAATCTGCAGTGGCTCCCTCTTGCCTATACAATTGAATACACACTTTTCAACTTGGCCAAGGTACCCGAAATTCCCATCATTAATGCCTGTCTTTCCTCCAAAGATACAGTCATAATGGAAGAGTTATGACACCTGGGAAGAATAGCACATTCACTCATTAGCATCGGCTGAAAATTTAGCAGTGGGTGCATTTGACAGATGGATAGAAAGTAGGCTCCTGGTGGACACAGGATGAGCATTTCGAAATTAAATTTTCTTTATACATTTGAGCAGTTTTATAATAGAAATTTCAAGATGGTATATATTAACAGAGGGGACAGGGAGGAGGGTTCAAGCTCTGATGAGCATTAGGAACAGCTTGTTCTAAAGGCATGCAAGGACTCTGCACCCAGGATGGGGATGGACCAAGAAACCACAGGAGGGGCCTTGGCAAGCGTCTGGAATCCTTTGCAGGAAAGCTTGTGCAGCCCAGCTTCTTGGAGAGAGATCAAGCTCAGAACTCCCTTTTAGGGAAATGTCTCTGAAGGAATGAGGGGACTCTGCTCCCCTCCACTCCATGCATACTACTAGTCAGCTGTCTGCTGGGGCTCCTTATCTCTTTCACTAACAGCCTTCCAGGCTTTACATTTAAAAAAAAAATGATTAAATGTGGGAGTGCCAAGAAGTTGTCAAGTATTTTCTCAAGATTAGGCAAACCATGAGTGCACATGCCTTATCTCCAGAAAGAAAGTAGCCAAAGCCTGGAACTCCAAGACGGTAGCATAGTGTGTTCCAGGTTCCCATTCCTGGTAGAGTGCTTGCTTGATTCACCCGCCCTGCCTGCGCTTCAGTGTCCTCATCTGTCAACTGGAGATAGTATACTAATGGTCCCACCTCACAAGATTTTTGCAAGATTAAGTGAGATCATATGTGTAAAATACTTGGAACAGAACCTTGTACTCTATAAGGTTCATCTAAGTGCTGCTGCTGTTAGTGATAGATAAGACTGGGTTCTGAAGTCAGATTTTCTGGGTTCAAATCCTAGCTTCACCTTTCCAACCTTGGGCAATTACTTAAATTTCTCTCCATGCCTCTGATTCTTCATTTGTAAAATGGGGATAGACAAAAATATTTTTATCACAGGACTGCAGTGAGGATAAGTCAGTGCGCCTTGAGCAGTGGCTGGCATCATACACTAACTCGCAAATATTTGCCATTATTCTAATCACCTCAGTCCTCTCCCTATAGCCACTGCCTCTTTCTGTCCCCCACTGCCAACCCCACAGTCATGCAGGCTTTTAAACTTTGGTACTCAATGTTTTGGAAAGGGTTAAGACTCCCTGAAGTTCCTTTCTGCAAGTTTATGCTATTTCGTGTCTTGATCAGTGGGTCATGGATTTAGGGGCTCTGGCATTGGTATTTTTTAAAGCTCCCATCTTATTCTAATACACAATTAGGATTGGAAATCACTGGTCCTAACTTATTTGAATCAAAAAGAATGTAAGGAGGAGAGCAGATATACCAGACCACTCGTCAAAAACCACGAAAGCCTTTTACCAATGAAGTGATCGTAGAGCTTTGATAAACACTCCAAAATGATTTTGGAAAACACTTGTGTTTGTGGAACTCTTAAAAACCATCTTGATGCATGCTTGGCTTGAGCTCAGATACCTGTTGTGGTTCTTACTATGGAGCCTTGCTCAGGTGTGCTGGGTTGGAGGACAGTGGATACTACTCTGGAGAGTTTGGGCATCGAATTTTCAGCTACTGTCTTTAAGAAATCACTCAAATTACAAAGTAAAAAGAGAAATGACTCATCTCAGAGTTTCCCAGCTGCTGGACCAGACACATTTAGTATTTCTTTCTATATCCAGACGCAGCTTGCATAGTCATTGTGAAAGGTTCTTCAGCTCAGGCTAAGGATTTTGAACTTTATTCTGTAAGCTGTGGCAAACCTGTGAAGATTTGGGAAGGAAAACAACATGATGACGGCAGGAATTTAAGAAGATTGATGGTGGCATGCAGAATGGATTGGATGAGGGAAAGAAAGAGGGCAGCGACTGCCATAGAAGGCAATCAAAGAAGTCTAGGTGACAAGTGATGGGAGAGAAGAGAGCTGAGCACTAGGATGAAAGGACTGGGGCTATAAAAGTGGGGTCTGTCAGAGCCGAGGCTGTCTTTTGGAGGGAGTGGGAGAACGACGCCTTTCACCACAGCACTGGCCCCTCAGAGCCGAAATTATGAAGCCTAAAGACATCCACTCATCTCTCATTCAGCAAGAATGTACTTTATCCCTGGAATGTGCCAGCTGTGGGCACTGGTGCTACAGTGAACTGTGAATGGTCAGAAGAGCTTGCACAGAGCTCACTCTCCAGCAGGGAGGGGAGGGGAGGACAGACATTCGAAAAATGAATGAATTAGAATTAAGTGTCATGCAGCAGACGTAAATAAAGCAAAATGATAGAACGACTAACGCCTACTTTAGATGGTGGCCATTGATCGTCTCACTGAGGACATGGTATTTAAGCTGAGAGCTGAAGGACAAGAAGGGATCAGCCCTGTGATAATTATTGGAAAATCATCCCAGGTAGAGCAGCAAAACAAAGGTGGCCATGAGCTGAAAAATCTGAGAAACCAAAAGGAAAGCTGGTGTAGCTGGATGAAACGAGATAGGGGAAGCACGGTCCCTGGTGAGGCTGGAGGAAAAGGCGGGGGCAGGCCATTTGGGAGCTGGATGTCAGGCTAAGGACTTAGTGTGCATGATATTCCCGGTGTGATAAGGATGGGAAAGAGTTCGGGGAGTTTTAAAAGGGGTGTAACCTGACCTGATTCATGCATTTAAAAGCAATTTTGACCTCACTGTGGAGAATAAACTGTAAGCAGGGCAAGCATGGTGAGAATGACATTGACTTACACTGTGTTAGGGTGGGATTAGTAGAGATGGAGGGGAATGGGTTGATTTGGAATATATTTTGATGATGGAACTGACAGGATTTGATGATGTTTTAGATGTAGTGGTGAAGGATAGAGAGAAATCAATGATACATTTTAGATATTTGGCATGAGAAACTAGATGCTACTGGGCCGAACCCATGGCTCACTCAGGAGAGTGTGGTGCTGGGAGTGCCGAGGCCATGGGTTCAGATCCTATATGGGGATGGCTGGTGCGCTCACTGGCTGAGCGCAGTGCAGGCGACACCAAGCCAAGGGTTCCGATTCCCTTACCGGTCACAAAAAAAAAAAAAAAAGAAAAAGAAAAAAGAAACTAGATGCTACTTATTGAGGTGAGGAAGTTTCAAAAGTAGCAGCGTAATGGGGTGGGTTCTCTGCATTTCTCTTTCTACTATGGATTTAGATAATTGTTAAACTTTCAAGGAGAGAGGTGAAGTAAATATATGGAAATAATTGAATATAAACACCTAGGTTTGGAAAAAGTTCAGGATAGCAATAAAGATTTAGGATACAGTGGATATGGAAAGTTGTTAATGTCATGTGAGTGAAGTCACCTAGGAAGAGTGTGTAGATAGAACAGAGGAGGCACGGGACCAAGGTCTTTGGCTGATCAATATTTTGAATTGAATTCAAGAGAAAGAGTTGACACAGTCTGTGAAGAAGTCACCAGTGAGGAGGGAGGAAGATCAGGAGAGCGAAGTATCATGGAAGCCAAGAAAAGAATGCATTTTCAGATGGAAAAAACAATCACGTGTGTTGAAGGCTGAGAGGGGAAGTAACATGAGAACAGACTATTGGATTCAGCAACATGGAAATCATTAGGCAAATGTAGTCTCGGTGGAGTGGTAGGATTGGAAGCCCAAAGGGGTGGGTTGGAGAAAGAATGCAAGGATAGGAAACGGAGAAAGTGACCTTAGGAAACGCAAAAAGTTTTGCTATAAAGGTGAGAAGAGAAATGGAAGAGTAGTTAATGACACTGTGGCAATCAAGAGAAAGTTGTATTTTATTTCAAAGTTGAGTGATACTAGAGCCTGTCTGTGTACCGAACAGAGTGATTCACCAGCGAGGGTGCAGGGCATGGCTGCCAGTGCCAGACGGATGCTGTAGAATGCATCTATTGAGATAATCACATGGTTTTTATTGATATGGTCTATCACATTTATTGATTTGCATATATCGAGCCATCCTTTTATCCCAGAAATAAATCCCACTTGATCATGGTATATAATTTTTTTGATATACTGTTGAATTCTGTTTGCTACTATTTTGTTGAGAATTTTTGCATCTATGTTCATCAGGGATATTGGACTGTAGTTTTCTTTCTTTCTTTTTTTTTTTTTCTTGTGCCCTTGTCTGATTTTGGTATCAGGGTGATGCTGGACTTACAGAATAAACAACATAATAAACCAACTACTGATTACTGATTAAAACTCATTAGTTGTTATTGGTTTGTTCAAATTTTTTACTTAGTCTGTGTTCAGTCTTGGTAAGTTGTATGTGTCCAGAAATTTATCCATTTCCTCCAGGTTTTCCAATTTGTTGGTGTATAGTTGTTCATAAGAGTCTCTAATGATTCTTTGTATTTCTGTGGTACTTTTAAAATCTACTGATACTTAATTTGTGGCTTAACATATGCTCTATCCCAGAAAATGTTCCATGTGTACTTGAGAAAAATATGTATGCTCTTGCTGTTGGGTAGAGTGTTCTGTATATTAGATCTAGTTAGTTTATTATGTTGTTTATGTCTTCTGTACCTTATCTTCTGTCTGGTTGTTCTATCAATTATTCAGAGGTGTATATTGAAGTCTCTAACTATTATTGTAAAGTTGTATATTTCTCCCTACGATTCTATCAGTTTTTGTTTCATATATTTTGATGGTCTGTTATTAGTGTATAAATGTTTGCAATATTTATATCTTTTTGCTGTATTGAAACTTTTATTTATATATAAAATTCTTTGCCTCTTGTACCGTTTTTGGATTTAAAGTTTATACTGTCTGATATGAGTATGGCACACCCCCTCTTTTGGTTGCTATTTACATGAAATATCTTTTTCTATCCTTGCGCTTTCAATCTTTCTGTGTCTTTGAATCTAAAGTGAGTCTCCTGTAGACAGCATATTGTTGGATCATATGTTTATATCCATTCTGCCAATCTCTGTTTTGATTAGAGAGCTTAATTCATTTATATTTAAAGTAATTACTAATAAGGAGGGACTTGTTTCTGTCATTTTGCTATTTTTTCTACATGCCCTATAATTTTCTTTGTCCCTCATTTTCTGCATTACTGTCTTTTCTTGTTTAGTAATTTTTTTTTAGTGAAGTGTTTAAATTCCTTTATCATTTCCTTTGTGTATATTATACAGTTATTTTCTTTTAGGTTACCATGGAAATTACATTTAACATCCTAAAGTTATAGCACTCTAATTTGAATTTATATCAACTTAACTTCAATAAAATATAAAAAACGTTCCTTTACAGCTCTGGTTCTACCCCTTTTGGCTGTTGATGGCATAAAATTATATCTTTACACATTGTGTGTCCCAAAACATAAACTAATAATTCTTTTAAATTCACTCGTTTCTTAAATTGTGTAGAAAACAATGTGGAGTTATAAACAAAGTTATAATAATACTGGATTTTAGACTAATAATTGTGTTTTTTTAAAATGTAAAGACTAATGTCTTCTAAATCTCATAGAAAACAAAAAGTGGAGTTGCAAATCGTTATTGCAATAATACCACCTTTCATAATTTGCCGTATATTTACCTTTATTGAGATCTTTAGTTCTTCATATGGCTTCAAGTGGCTGCATTGTTTCCTCTCATTTTACCTTGTGGGACTCCCGTAAGCATTTCTTGCAGAGCAGGTCTAGTGGTAACAAACTCTTTCAGCTTTTGTTTATCTGAGAATGTCCTAATTTCTCTCTCACTTTTGAAGGTCAGTTTTGTCATTCTTAATGACAGTTTTTTTTTTTTCTCTTAGCACTTTAAATTATCAGCTCACTGCCTTCTGGCCTCCAAAGTTTATGATGAGAAATCTGTTGATAATCTTAATAAAGATCTCTTGTATGTGCTTTTCTTTTGCTGCTTTTGATATTTTCTCTTTCTTTTTGGCTTTTGACAGTTTGACTATAATGTGCCTCAGCGTGGATCTCTAAGTTCACCTTACTTAGAGTTCATTGAGCTTCTTAGATGTTTATATTAATGTCTTTCATCAGTTTTAGACCATTATTTCTTCAAGTACTCTCTCTCTTTTTTCTCTCACTTTTCTTCTTCTGTGTCTTTCAGAATGTATGTTGGTCCTCTAGATGGTGTCCCTTAATCTCTACTTTTCTTCAATCTTTTTCCTTTCTGTTCCTCAGACTTGATAATTTCCATTATCCTATCTCCAAGTTTGCCAATTATTTCTTCTCTCTGCTTGAATCTACCTTTTTGAATCTCTCCAAAGAATTTTTCATTACTGTTGTTGTCTTTTTCAACTCCAGAATTTCTTTTTGGTTTCTTTTTGGATGTCTGTATCTTTATTGATATTTTCATTTTGTTCATACATCATTTTCTTTACTTTCTCTATGTCTTCTTTTCTTTTCTTTCTTTCTTTCTTTTTTATTTTTTGTTGATATAAAATTATCTCCAAGATATATTAAATGGGAAAAAAATTGACATGTAGAACAATTTATATAGTACACTACCATACTTCAAAAAAAGGAAAAACAAAGCAAAACTTTTTGCTCATATATGCACAAAAAATTTCTTTCTTTTTTATTTTTTGTTGATATAAAATTATCTCCAAGATATATTAAATGGGGAAAAAATTGACATGTAGAACAATTTATATAGTATACTACCATACTTCAAAAAAAGGAAAAACAAAGCAAAACTTTTTGCTCATATATGCACAAAAAATCACTCAATGCACAATTAGCCATGATATTGGATGCCTAGGATGGGGTGGGGTGGGGGAGGAGAATAGGATGGGAATCAGTAAAGGGAGGGAGATATTTTACTATATTAATTACATTTTGAAACATGTGTGTTACCTCTCCCAGGGTGATGGAGATGCAAAGGATTACTCAAAGCCCATTTCTTCTGAGCAGTGAGAGGCCCTGCCAGGAACCATCCAGAGAGAAGCATTCCTCCTTGGAAAATAACACCAAACTAAGGTCCTCTCTCAGTATTTATTTTCCAGGCCAGAAAGTTACAGAAAAGGAACATAGGTGGTTACAAAAAGAACAGTAGGATAATTGTCATGGCAACAATCATTAGGTTTAGCTGCACGCAGGACATCTGCCCTTAGAGCCAGCAATTTTGCTGTGTTACAATTCTTTATCTACAACAGAGACTTTAGCCTGGGGAAAGTTTTCTGTCTTTCGCAAGCTTAACATTTCTATGTGTAATTCTAAAAAGTTAGGCCCTTAAAATACATGTGCTTTATTAATGTTAGTACCCTCCACATATGTGAATGTATATTGCCCACTCAATTTTTTTTTTGGCAGCTATCTGGTACATCAAACATTTTTTTGTTTGTTTGTTTGTCATTTTCGTGACCAGTAAGGGGATTGCAACCCTTGGCTTGGTGTTGCCCGCACCACGCTCAGCCAGTGAGCACACTGGCCATTCCTATATAGGATCCAAACCTGCAGCGGGAGCGTCACTGCACTCCCAGCGCTGCACTCTCCTAGTGCGCCATGGGGTTGGCCCGTACATCAAACATTTTTAATCAAAATTTGAAAAGAAAATAAATAAAAGGGAGAAGGGAATACTCACCTCATAGAGATGTGGGGAAGTCAGAATTAAATAGTGTGCTTACAGTAATTAGCACTGTGCCTGGCACTAGTAAGTGCGTACACTTTGGCTATTTTTAGAACTACCGGCAATAACCCCCACTCTCATTTGCCTCCCTCCCGCAGTCTATTGCCAATTAACTGACACACTTACCTCAGAGGAGCCCAGCTCTTTTCTCACCCCACAGGCTGACATACTGGTTGACCTTTGCAGTGGGCTGCTTCCTCCAGGGCTCTGGATATGGCCTGAACTTCCTTCTGCTGCTGTCTGTGCTGGTGTGAAACATCTACAACATGTTCATGGTGCAGCCCAAGTGCAAGTTTACTGCCTCCAAAAGCCACTTGGGAAAAAATGAAGTGGGCATCTGGTCGACATGGTGGAATAGATGGTCCCGAGCGTCACTCTCTCCTACACATCAACCAATTTACAACTATTAACAAGCAACAACAGCCAAGCTGAGGCCTCTAGAGCTCAGGGAAAGGGGAGGGAGGATGAAGTTTACGAAGGCAGGAGAAGCCATAATGAGAGAAAGAAAGGATAGCTCCCATCACTTCTAGCCCTGGCCACTTTATTTATTTATTTATATTTTACTCAAGTATATCGTATTATTTTTATTGAAGTGATAAGGTATAATCTGAATTATCTAGCCCACTCCTTTAAAAAAAAAAAAAAGATTAATAAACTGAGTTCTATAGAACTCATTCTTTCATTCTTCCAACCAGTATTATTTATTTATTTATTTATTTTTAAATTTTATTTTATTTTGTCGATATACAATGTGTTGATCATTGAGGCCCGTTATTGAAACCTCCCTTCCTCCTTCCTCTCCCCCCTCACTCCCAACAACATCATATCTGTTCACTTGTTGTATCAACTTCAAGGAATTGTAATTGTTGTGTCCCCCCCACCCAGTTTATTTGTTTATTTATTTATTTTTAGCTCCCACAAATAAGTGAGGACATGTGATATTTCTCTTTCTGTGCCTGACTCTTTTCACTTAATATAATTCTTTCTAGGTCTACCCATGTTGTTGCAAATGGCAGTATTTCATTCGTTTTTATAGCTGAGTAGTATTCCATTGTGTAGATATACCACATTTTCCATATCCACTCATCTGATGATGGACATTTGGGCTGGGTCCAACTCTTAGCTAGAGAGTGCTGCGATGAACATTGGAGAACATGTATACCTTCAACTTGATGATTTCCATTCCTCTGGGTATATTCCCAGCAGTGGGATAGCTGGATCATATGGTAGATCTATCTGCAATTGTTTGAGGAACCTCCACACCATTTTTCATAGAGGCTGCACCATTTTGTGGTCCCACCAACAGTGTATGAGAGTTCCTTTTTCTC
>NW_007727257.1:45062-49756 GCF_000696425.1 Galeopterus variegatus
TGCAAATGGCAGTATTTCATTTGTTTTTATAGCTGAGTAGTATTCCATTGTGTAGATATACCACATTTTCCATATCCACTCATCTGATGATGGACATTTGGGCTGGGTCCAACTCTTAGCTAGAGAGTGCTGCGATGAACATTGGAGAACATGTATACCTTCAACTTGATGATTTCCATTCCTCTGGGTATATTCCCAGCAGTGGGATAGCTGGATCATATGGTAGATCTATCTGCAATTGTTTGAGGAACCTCCACACCATTTTTCATAGAGGCTGCACCATTTTGTGGTCCCACCAACAGTGTATGAGAGTTCCTTTTTCTCTGCAACCTCACCAGCATTTATCATTCACAGTCTTTTGGATATTAGCCATCCCAACTGGGGAGAGATGGTATCTCAGTGTGGTTTTGATTCACATTTCCTGAATGCTGAGTGATGTTGAGCTTTGTTCATGTGTCTGTTGGCCCTGGCCACTTTACAGCTGGAGCTGGTGAGTGCATGGAGAAAGAGCTGGCAAAAGCCATAACTGTGTCCTTCTTATGAAGTTGCCTGGACATGGCAGGGGAGAAGAGGCCCTCGGTGGCCAGCAAGACCACTAACAGGGTTTCTGTGGACCCACATGGGAGTGAGGGGCCACAGACAACTGAAAAAGGGAGCCACTTAGAAGTCAGTAAGTCATTGCAAGGTACCTGTGCGTGGCCTGTCCCATGAGAAGTGTTTGGAGTGTGGGGGGTGGGGGAGATGAGCCCACTGGGGGAACATTGGGGCACAGCGTGGACAGCTGATCTGCCTTTCAATCAGTGCAGGACCACTCAGTGGAGACTGGTCGGGAATACAGAACTGCACAGGGTGAAGTTTGCTGAAAAGACTCAGGCCCAGACCAGAGTTTTCACACAACTGTGGTGTACCAGACCTCATGAGACCCAGAAGTACATACAAGGTCAACAATTAAAACTTAGTTGCACAAAAAGCCTTCCTCAGGGAATCCGCAGCAAAGCAGCAATTTAACTCAACTTCAGGGCTCAAGTGCTGGTCCCCACAGGAAGTTCCCCCATTTTAGAAGTAAGGAAAGGACAACAAATTAGTTCCATTGCAGAATTTAAGTGGTGGGGGCCGAGCCCGTGGCACACTGGGGAGAGTGTGGCGCTGGGAACGCAGCATCGCTCCCACCGCGGGTTTGGATCCTATATAGTGAGGGCCGGTGCGCTCACTGGCTGAGCGCGGTGCGGCCGGTCTGAAAAAAAAAAAATAAGTGGTGGGAACAGCAAATGATACAACACAGAGCTGCAAGAAAAATAAAATACCCACAGATCAGAGACAAAGTTTGATATTAACTAGTAAAGATCTAACACCACCAAAGAACACCTATAAAACCTAGAAGGACTGGAAGTCCCCCGGGCAACCAAGCCAGGGAGGGGGCAGGGCCGTGGGCTTCAGCCACACTCCCCTGACATCTCCACCCAGACCAGCAACAACAGAGCTGCCACTGGAAGCTCCCTGGTCTTCCCTGCCAGAATAAGGCGGACACCAAGGGACTTGACCAAACCACCCTCATTTCTACTCCTCCCACCCTATTTCCTTTCCCTTTCTCCTTTTCCCCTCCCCCCACGACTGCTCTGCAACAACATCTTAGAATGTAAAAAAATAATAATATTAATAAATAAATAAACTTTAAAACAATGAAAAAATCAAAAGCTGCTTGGCCTGCTCAGCCTCCGACTAAAGGACCCCACCTGGGGCTGAGCCACTCTAATTGCTGGCCCTCTGGACTAGTAGTGCTGGGGACACTTCTCTGAGTGCATGCACTTTCTAATTTTTCTCATATTTGCAGTTGTTTTTGAATGTCCTTTTCTTTAACGTCTGGCTCCCAAAAGAGGAAAAAGAAAAAAATGAAGGGTAGAAAAAAGGAGCTAGCTCTTTAAATCCCCTGGCAGTCACTTCAGCCAGCGGGAGGAGGACTTGCAACAATGGGTGGATGTGCCACCAAAACGGCCAGCCACGTGTTTCTCTGTAGCTCTGTGGTCAGAAGCAGCAATCAGTGATCAGAGCACAGTTCTCCAGCATTTGAAGGACAGGTTTCTTTTTGCCCACCCTTGCTACCACAAGCTGCGTGCAGGCTGCTCAGGAAAACAGAACGCTGCCTGCCATGGGGCTGGGGGTGGGGGATGGTAGCTCCACTGCGCCAAGAGCTGAAATTGACCAAAGTTAGGCACGACGTACTATCCAAGCCTTTCTCTGAAAGTCGCCAGGCTTTCAAAGACTCCAGGGTTCCAAAACAGTTACATCAGAAAGATTTAGCAAGTCTAATTGTCGTCTAGGTGGTAGACAGATTTTGGGTGCTTCCTACTCCTTAGGCTTTTTAGAATCTGTTCTCAATTGATTTTATTTCCAAATAAAGTGTGAGGTAAGGTTATTAATTACGTGAAAAGGGAAAGATAAAAGGGTATGGGAACTTTAAGGGTAGAGAAGAACAATAATTATACCAAGTATTTCTATAGCGTTTACTGTCTTCCAGTCAGTATATAAATGCTCGACATCTATGAATTCACTTAATTACTGTAACAGTCTGTATGGTGGTTTCCCATCTTATAGATGAGAAAACTGAGGCACATTGAGATCGAATTCCACACAGGTAGTAAGTGACAGAACGATTGATTCAACTGGCTCAGGAATTAAATGTGAAATAGTAATTTTGGAGAGTGAGAGAGTAGAGATACTGTAGAGGTGACACAGGATTGCCATCATCAATGTTGAGTGCCATTTAAAATTTGTGCTTAGAAATTTAAGGTGAGGGCCGGCCCGGTGGTGCTCTGGAGAGTGCGCCGCTTGGGAGTGCGGCGGCGCTCCCGCCGAGGGTTCGGATCCCATGTGGAGACCGGTTCCCGCTCACTGGCTGAGCGCAGTGCGGGCGCAACACCGAGGGTTGCGATCCCGTTACCGGTCAGTAAAAAAGAGACAAAAAGGAAAAAAAAAAGAAATTTAAGGTGAAACAGCACAGCATGTGCTTGTCTTCGGAGTTCACCAGTTAGGGAGCAGGCATAGAGTGGGCAAATAATTTGGTTTAACCAGACTTCAGCTCTGCCTGGAAAGTTCCCTGGAGAGAGAATAGGGCAGAGGAGTTGATGTCTGTGAGGACATACGTACGTGCTGCTGCTCGGCCATACGCAGGACAGTGGAGATGTGTGGGAGGGACGGAGGTGGCAGAAGTGGCAGGTGTAGTGGACTGGAAGACCACTCTAGGCCAAAGCACATGCAGTGGTGTGGAAGGAGAGAAGCTGAGCTGAAAGGATGGGAGGAAGTGCTCAGATGCTGGGAAATGGAATTCTGGACAAGATGCAGTTATCCTAGACAACAAAGTCAAAGATCCAGAACCCAGTGTCCTCTCCGTTTCCATTCTCACCTCTTGCAGTCCCTGTGATAGGCTCTGTACTCCCTCTTTAAATAAGCTTTGCAATCTACCGGCTCCATTCCTTTGATTGTGTCCTTTCCTTGCTTGAGATACTTTTTCTCCTATCTTCTCTCATTTAAATAGTACCCATTCTTCATGTCCTTTCTCAGATGGGACCTCCTTTGTTACCCCCTCTTCCCACACTCTGAGGTCTTTAGCTAGAAGTTATTTTCTTTGTTCTCCATGCCACTATTTATACCCTCATATAGTGTTTATTACAGATGGCCTTTCCACGGGTAATCAGCTACTGTACTAGGCTCTCAGTCTTCAAGGGTAAAGGCTGTGTCTCCATGCTTGGTAATCTGATCCAGGCTTGGCCTAGTGCCTCAGGACAATATATTTTGAGCTTCTAAATACAGAAACTGTGTAGTAGCTGCTCAATAAATGTCGATGGAATTGAATTAATGACAACATATTAGGAGCATCGTTTTGAATTTCTCACATTGGGCTTGTACTGATATCTATGAACCAGCATTCCAACCAATCTATTCTTCTTTATGAAGTTGATAGTTCAAATCTAGTCCAATTCTTCATTACAAACCCTAATAGTGATATATAAAATATAATATGTAATAGTTACTATGTAAAATTATAAAATAATAGCATAATAATTACATTAAAACCCATATAATGCTTACTATGTGACGCATTCTGAGTTCTAGTACTTTACTTGCTTTAATGCATTTAATCCTCATAATTACACTAAGTGAGTGTTGTTATTCTCATTTTATAGAAGAGAAAACTAAGATTTAAAGAGGTTAAACAATTGTCCAAAGTCACATAGGGAGTTGGTAGCAGAGCTAATAATAAGTAAAATTCAATAGATGTGCCTAACCAGTGTTTTCTAAGTTTTTGACCATGACATATAGTAAGAAATATTACACTACAGCCCATGATGAATACACATGCATACACACATACCCGAAATGAAAGTTTGAAAAAACTAATACTTACCTTTACTATATGCAATGTACTTTGGTATTTTCTGTTTGACCTTATTCCATTTTATTTTATTAAAAATGCTAGACAGGGGCCGAGCCCATGGTGCACTCGGGAGAGTGCGGCACTGGGAGTGCAGCAGCGCTCCCGCCACGGTTTAGGATCCTATATAGGGATGACCGGTGCGCTCACAGCGCTCACTGGCTGAGCGCAGTGCTAGACAGAACTCTAAATTGATTTTACGATTTAATTTATGGGTTGAGATCCACAGGCTGAAAAACATTGCTCTAACCAATGCGCTTTATGG
>NW_007727257.1:50007-57129 GCF_000696425.1 Galeopterus variegatus
GGTTAGGATCCTATATAGGGATGACCGGTGCGCTCACAGCGCTCACTGGCTGAGCGCAGTGCTAGACAGAACTCTAAATTGATTTTACGACTTAATTTATGGGTTGAGATCCACAGGCTGAAAAACATTGCTCTAACCAATGCGCTTTATGGCCTCCCTTTGCTGGAATAGATGAATGATTCACAATCTTTCTCTAATTTTCCCAAACTACTGGTTCAAGTTTTATTTCTTTAAAAAATAAGTATTCTAACTGGGGTTCATGGGAAATAACATGCACTAAAGCTGCTGTTTAATTACAGTGTTTAGCATGAGTTAAATGACATATTCCCTTCTGAGTTACAAGTAACCCAGCTACAGAATTGCTGGAGGATTAGTTAAGAAGATTCTAATTGAAAAAGAAATGTAATTAAGTTCAGAGAAGTCATCTGTCTATGAGGCAAATTGCTCTCCTATCAAATGATCTTTTCTCATTTTTATCACACCAGCTGAGCAACTTTTTGGTAGGTAGAATCCTGAATTCATATTTTTTCATTCATGCGCTCAATTAGTTACTAACCCACTTATTTGGAAAAGATTCATTAAAAGTGAAGGCTAAGCACCATGTTTAGTTTTCATGATAGGGCCTGCCTTCAGTTTAAAATTCAGTGTCATAGTTTGAAATTCAGTGTCAACAGTCCCAGTCACCCCTGGAGGACAAAGGGAGGCGGTTTTTCATTGTGCCTGATGGGAAAGAGGTCAGAGAAGACATCAAAGAGGGGACGATGTTGGGTCTGAGTCTTGATGAGTGATAAGGATTTTATATGGACAGATATGCTGGAGAAGATGGGTGGGGCGGGGAGGCAGGGAGAGAATGTTCCAAGTAGAAGAAAATGTGCATGAAGGAACGATCATAGCATGTTCAATAAAACGCAACTACAGCAGAGCGTATGGTGCTTGTGGCAGATTGATGGACATGAGACAGGGAAAATGGACAGGGGTTGATTATGAATATTTTTTATGATATACAGGAGTGTGGACGTTATAGGTGACAGGGAGCTATTAAAGAATGTTTGGCAGTTGAAGGACACAGTGTAGAGTTTCCGAATAGGGTGACCAGTGCTGGAGCTGGAGTGTAGGTGAGGGGCATGTGTGAGAGATATATGCGCAGTGGAGTGGACAGAAGTTAGTGACTATTCCACGTGGGCAATGGCATCGGATTCTGCTTTGGGGGTGGGGGGCAGGCAGCTGGTCGTGCAATTTGCCAAGATAGGGGCTGTAGAAAGATGAGCAGTTGTGGGGAACAAACTAATAAGATCTGTTTTAGAAGGCCGCATGCGAAGCCATCGAGAAACGTCCAGGTGTGACACACCACAGGCAGGCAGAAATATTCTGGAGCTCAGACCAGGTCTGATTATAGGTACAGATTTGGAGGTTATAGGTTCTAGTTAGTACTTGAAGTATTGGGTATAAATGAGTGTGTGTATGCAATAAAAAATAAGAGAACAAAATCAAGCAGAGCCTACCAATTTTTAAGAGGTGGGGTGAAGAGGAGGAACACAACACAGGTAAGCAGAAAGCACCAGGTCTTGCCCTAGAGTCAGAAGTCCTGGGCTCGATCCTCAGGGAGCCACTTAGTGTGTGATCTTGAGAGAATCATACAACCTTCATTACCTTTGCAAATTAGAGCAACAATATTCTACTTGATAGAATAGTTTTAAGGATTAGTAGTAAAACCTTGCATTTTCAGGAATACTTCAAAATATTCATAAAAAGAGAAAAATAATGAAATAGAGAGTAGAATAGTGGTTACCAGAGGCAGGGAAAGAAAGTGGGGGGGGGCAGGGGGGCGGAGATGGCACAGGGAAAGGTTGGTAAATGGATAAAAAGTTACAAAGTTACAGTCAGATAGGAAGAATAAGTTCTGGTGCCCTAGCATGACAATAGCTAATAAGACTGTGTTGTATATTTCAAGATAGCCAGAAAAGAGGAACTTGAATGTTACAACCACAAAGAAATGATAAACGTTGAGGTGACAGATATGCTAACTAATCTGATTAGATCATTATACAATAGATGCATGTACTGAAACAACAAACTGTACCCCATAAACACGTACAATGAAAAAAAAAGAAAGAAAAAAAAATGAGAGAGAGAAAAAGGAGGAACACATTATCAGAAAACAAAAACAACGCCCTCCCCCCCCCAAAACACCCTGAAACTGACAGTATGAGCCAGAGAGGGGGGAAGAGAGTGGGGAATGATGGCCATTATGGATACCACAAAGGAGAGAGAATTTCAGTAAGGTATTCTCAACAGTGACAAATAACAGAGAAAGCCTGGAAAGCGTTCAGTGGCATTCTCAGAGCAAGTTCAGGGATAGGGCAAAGCATAGGAAGGTGGGAAGTAAGCCAAATTGCAAGAATGAAAAGCCTAGCATTGCAGCAACAGAATGCAGCAGGAAAAAAAAAAATAAAAGTGAAAGAGAATGCAATAAGAGTAGAACAGAGAAAAAATAGAAACAGTAGAGAAAAATGAAAATGCATGAGAGGAAAGCACAGCAAAGAGTAATGCAACAGAGAACATTTAAATGCAGAAAGAAAGAAAGAAAGAAAGAAAGAAAGAAAGAAAGAAAGAAAGAAAGAAAGAAAGAAAGAAAGAAAGAAAGAAGGAAGGAAGGAAGGAAGGAAGGAAGGAAGGAAGGAAGAAAAAGATCCAGCAGAGAAATATAAAGCAGAGGCAAATCCAACAGAGGGGAATGAGTATGCAGAAGAGAAAAATGAAAATGCAGCAGAGGAAACTGGAAATATCAAAGAATAAAATAGAAATGCAACTGGAGGAAATGGAAAGGCAGCAGAGAAAATAGAAATGCAGCAATGGAAACTGAAAACATAACAGAGGAAAATAAAAATGCATCACAGGTAAATAGAAAGACAGCAGAGGAAAACGGGAATGCAGCACAGAAAAATAAATATGCGGCAGAAAAAATGAAAATGCAGCAGAGGGAAGTGGAATGCCGCAGGGAGGGACGGGAATACAGCGGAGAACAATGGGAATGCAGCAGGGTGGACTGGCCATGCAGGACAAGGAAATATAATGCAGCAGGGGGACTGGGAACGCCATAGAAGGATATGGAATGCAGCAGAGGGGAATGAAAATGCAGCAGTGGGAACTGGGAATGCAGCAGAGGGGAAGGGGATGCAGCAGAGTGGAACGGCCATGCAGCATATGGAAACGGAATGCAGCAGGGAGAAATGGGAATGCAGAAGTAGAGAGAAATGGGAATGCAGTAGAGGAGAATGGGAATGAAGTAGAGAGAAATGGGAATGCAGCAGAAAGGAAAGGGAACTTAGCAGAGGGGAAGGAAGGGGACGCAGCACAGGGGAAGGGGATGTGTCGAGGGGAAGAGGACGCAGCAGAGGGGACAGCAGCAGTGGGCGGCACAGCATCACTATGCAGGGGAAACACCAATGACAGTTTCATTTATTCAGCTGATAATGATGAACACCTGCTCTGTTTTGGGCATTTGTCTGAGTCCTACGTGTCGAGGGGAAGAGGACGCAGCAGAGGGGACAGCAGCAGTGGGCAGCACAGCATCACTATGCAGGGGAAACACCAATGACAGATTCATTTATTCAGCTGATAATGATGAACACCTGCTCTGTTTTGGGCATTTGTCTGAGTCCTAGTGATATCAGTGAACAGAAAAAGATAAAAATCTCTTCCCTTACAAAACCTGCCTTCTCAGTTGACCTGGGATTGAATCCTCATTCTGCCATTTTTTTGTGTGTGACCTTAACAAGCTATTTAAACCAAATTGATCTGAGTTTACTAGTCTTTGAAATGGTGTGATAACAGTACCTATGTCACTGGGTAATTGTGAGAAACAGAAAAGTAACATAAACTCTTGGCCTGGTGGAGTGCACCCAACTATCTCTCCATCAAGGTTCAGCATATTAAGTGGACTGTGGGCCACTGTTTCCAGAGATCACCCATGATGGTAATTAAAAGAGATCCGATTGCAGGTAGCAGTGGATTCAGGATGAAAGGAGAGCATTTCTCAGGGTGGGGGAGGTCTGGCACGTTTGTGCACCTGGGGAAAGTGAGTCTCGTGAAGCAGAAACCTACTCTGCAGCACGAGGACCTGGAGCAGTGCAGAGCCGGTGGGTTGCCTTTGCAGGACAGCCGCATGCCACCCGGAGGCTCAGGTGGGTGAAACAACAGGGCATCGCTCGTGGCTTCCCATGTTCCTGCATTTTTCACTATCTTCTTCTGATCTGTTCCTGGATCCAGGCTACTTTGTCCACCCAGTGAGCGAGCCCCTCAGTGTGCTGTTGACACACTCCATAGGAAGCTGCTCTGTTACTAGGGTGACCACGTACCCTGAAGTTCCAGCACTGTTGTCCACGTCAACCTGGAATTTCAACGCGTCCTACCTTTCAGTTCCTTCCTATCCGCAAGTCTCTTTCTTCTGCAGACTCAGGAGCAGTGGGTGTGACAGGAGCACATAAGCTGTCGAGTCAAAATGGACCTGAGTCTCAGTCTGTCACCACCTAGCTGTGCAGCTTTGGAAAAGCTCTTTAACTTCTCTGAGTACTCATTTCCTCCACTGTGACATGAGAATAATGCCAACTTTGTGGCTTACTGTAAAACACCATGAAACAGAAAGTACCCCCTTCACTGCCTGGCACATAGTAAGTGCTCAATAAATATTTGTTTTTCTCATCTCATTTAGTCCCTAAGAATACATCACTTAATATGTACCTAAAAATGACAGACACAAAGACTCAGAATGTTACATGTGCATTTACTTCATTTCTCATCTATAAAATGGGAATAACAATAGCTACCCTTCGTCCCCCAGCATGGTGAGGATTATGTGACCTAAGTATGTGGTGTCACATCCCTGTGGTTATTTTGACTGTTGCTATCATGAAAGCAAACATGAAAATGCTCAGGACCTACTTTGGCATCAGGACTAAATCCTGGTGAGCTGAGAACCCCTGGTACTGGACGCCACAGCAAGGTGAAAACTGAGGTGAGGTGTGGTTCTGTGTAGAAGGCCAGCTAAGAGTCCTGAGAACCAGAGGACAGCGTACCTTCAAGCAGGGCTGCTGGCATTCCAGCCAGCATTTCCACGAGTGACACCTTAGAGACCCCACATGGGTTGACGGAGGAACTTGGAGCTCTGAAGGTAATTCTCAGCTTTTTGCAGACTGGACCTTCGTGGGCAGTCACGTATAGTTTTGCACCAAAAACCATCAGCTTGGAAGAAGTCGGGAATGAAGCTACGTCCAGGCGAGTCAAAGGCCAGAAGAAACATGGGCAGGCCAGGCCACCAGTGATATCTTCTCCCATAACGTCAACAGGGAATCCAAGATTTAGCCCCTGGCAGATGTGAACACAGGAATCCAGCAGCAGCATGTCCAGCCAGGTGTGGTCACCCTTGTTCCACCAGACACAGACGTGCCTTGCACTCTTACGTGCAGGGCTGTGCTCACGGCCTTCACTAGGCTGCAGGGGTTTCGGCTGCTCTTTTTGGGCTCTCCACTTTAAGTCTGGGTTTAGCCACTCTGAGCCATTGGCACAAATAATATTGATTCCGTCTGCTGTGGTGGTGAGCTCTTTTAGAAATTAGTGAAGGCAGAAGGGAAAAAGAGAATATTCGATGCACAGTTCCTCCTCTCCCTTCCTCTCACGCCGCCCTTTATCCCACGCACGGAGCCTCCACACTGGCCGGTCCGTCTGCACAGAATGCTCTTCCCCAGGATGGCTCCCCGGCCCGCTCTCTCTGCTCATGTGGAACCTTCTCAGGGAGGCCTCCCTGACGCTCACCCTGGACCCGCCTCCCTGTTCCTCTTGTACTGCTCCTCGCAGCATGAATCGCCACGTGGCACACTAAGTATCTCACCGGATTGTTCACCGTTGGCCTCCTCTTGTCAGATATGAAGCTCCACTAGGGCAGACTCCCTGTTCCTCTTGTACTGCTCCTCGCAGCATGAATCGCCACGTGGCACACTAAATATCTCACCGGATTGTTCACCGTTGGCCTCCTCTTGTCAGATATGAAGCTCCACTAGGGCAGGATTTTTTGTCATGTCTGATGGCTGCTGTATCTTCAATCACAAGAATTTACCTGGCACACAGTAGGTGCTCAGATATTTGTTGGGGGGAAAGAAAGGGGGAGATGGAAAGGGAAAATAAAGACAGAGAGAAAGGCAACGTTGCATTCTGTGGCTGACAACTTGAATTTAACGAGCACTACCTCACCTTGCGCTCTGGGCCGAGTCCTGCTCACGCCGTGTGTGCAGAGATGTGTTGATGGTGGGCTCTCTGCCTCAGGGCTGTCCCATCTCAAGAGCTGTGCTCTTCGGACCAGGTGGAAAACAGCAGTGGAAGAGAGATGCATACATGAAAGGAAGAAGAGCCTGCCTTGTTGGGGAGACTGGAAAGGGCTTCAAGGAGGAGATGACACGTGAGATGGTATTTTATGGGGTGATGGGGGCGTAAAGGGGAGTGTGTGCTTGAAAGCAGGGAGGTGTGGGGTGTGATTGAATAATAGTGAGCAAACTCAGGGGCTTCCGCTCAGGGTGTGTAAAGGAGCCCTAGACAGGAGGCTAGAAAGGGAGCCAGACCATCATGTCAGGGGCGTGTTCACGCTCATTCACAGGCAGTGGGGAGCCAGGGATGGCTTAGGGTGCCAGGGCTGTGTTGTGCTGGAAGAAGGTCATCCCAGCAGCTTTGAAGGATGAATGGGCAGAAGGAACTCTGAGGGCGGAGGACCCTTCAGGACACCATTGCCACTGTCCCCAAGAGAGATAAGGAGAGCATTCAAGGCATTTCAGAAGTAGGTTTGACATGTCTCAGTGACTGGTTCATGTTGGGGTGGGCAGCAGGGGAGTGAGAGGTGGCCCAGGCTTGGGCCTGTGTGCCCAGGGGAGTGGACATGGCATGTCAGGAGGGGGAGCTCGCAGAGGCCAAGGGCGTGCCCCAGGTAGTTCACCTCATTTTGAGCAGAAAAGCCCAGGACTAAGATATTCAAGTAAGCAACTGTCCCCACCGTGTTCGTCCTTTCTGTGATCTTGTAGAATACCCAGGACACAAAATGGGCTGCTTGGCAATGTGCCGCAGCAGAACATCAATGTA
>NW_007727257.1:58129-72710 GCF_000696425.1 Galeopterus variegatus
GGAAGGAGGGGGGGGGGGGGGCAGGGGGGCGGAGATGGCACAGGGAAAGGTTGGTAAATGGATAAAAAGTTACAAAGTTACAGTCAGATAGGAAGAATAAGTTCTGGTGCCCTAGCATGACAATAGCTAATAAGACTGTGTTGTATATTTCAAGATAGCCAGAAAAGAGGAACTTGAATGTTACAACCACAAAGAAATGATAAACGTTGAGGTGACAGATATGCTAACTAATCTGATTAGATCATTATACAATAGATGCATGTACTGAAACAACAAACTGTACCCCATAAACACGTACAATGAAAAAAAAAGAAAGAAAAAAAATGAGAGAGAGAAAAAGGAGGAACACATTATCAGAAAACAAAAACAACGCCCTCCCCCCCCCAAAACACCCTGAAACTGACAGTATGAGCCAGAGAGGGGGGAAGAGAGTGGGGAATGATGGCCATTATGGATACCACAAAGGAGAGAGAATTTCAGTAAGGTATTCTCAACAGTGACAAGTAACAGAGAAAGCCTGGAAAGCGTTCAGTGGCATTCTCAGAGCAAGTTCAGGGATAGGGCAAAGCATAGGAAGGTGGGAAGTAAGCCAAATTGCAAGAATGAAAAGCCTAGCATTGCAGCAACAGAATGCAGCAGGAAAAAAAAAAATAAAAGTGAAAGAGAATGCAATAAGAGTAGAACAGAGAAAAAATAGAAACAGTAGAGAAAAATGAAAATGCATGAGAGGAAAGCACAGCAAAGAGTAATGCAACAGAGAACATTTAAATGCAGAAAGAAAGAAAGAAAGAAAGAAAGAAAGAAAGAAAGAAAGAAAGAAAGAAAGAAAGAAAGAAAGAAAGAAAGAAGGAAGGAAGGAAGGAAGGAAGGAAGGAAGGAAGGAAGGAAGGAAGGAAGGAAGGAAGGAAGGAAGGAAGAAAGAAAAAGATCCAGCAGAGAAATATAAAGCAGAGGCAAATCCAACAGAGGGGAATGAGTATGCAGAAGAGAAAAATGAAAATGCAGCAGAGGAAACTGGAAATATCAAAGAATAAAATAGAAATGCAACTGGAGGAAATGGAAAGGCAGCAGAGAAAATAGAAATGCAGCAATGGAAACTGAAAACATAACAGAGGAAAATAAAAATGCATCACAGGTAAATAGAAAGACAGCAGAGGAAAACGGGAATGCAGCACAGAAAAATAAATATGCGGCAGAAAAAATGAAAATGCAGCAGAGGGAAGTGGAATGCCGCAGGGAGGGACGGGAATACAGCGGAGAACAATGGGAATGCAGCAGGGTGGACTGGCCATGCAGGACAAGGAAATATAATGCAGCAGGGGGACTGGGAACGCCATAGAAGGATATGGAATGCAGCAGAGGGGAATGAAAATGCAGCAGTGGGAACTGGGAATGCAGCAGAGGGGAAGGGGATGCAGCAGAGTGGAACGGCCATGCAGCATATGGAAACGGAATGCAGCAGGGAGAAATGGGAATGCAGAAGTAGAGAGAAATGGGAATGCAGTAGAGGAGAATGGGAATGAAGTAGAGAGAAATGGGAATGCAGCAGAAAGGAAAGGGAACTTAGCAGAGGGGAAGGAAGGGGACGCAGCACAGGGGAAGGGGATGTGTCGAGGGGAAGAGGACGCAGCAGAGGGGACAGCAGCAGTGGGCGGCACAGCATCACTATGCAGGGGAAACACCAATGACAGTTTCATTTATTCAGCTGATAATGATGAACACCTGCTCTGTTTTGGGCATTTGTCTGAGTCCTAGTGATATCAGTGAACAGAAAAAGATAAAAATCTCTTCCCTTACAAAACCTGCCTTCTCAGTTGACCTGGGATTGAATCCTCATTCTGCCATTTTTTTGTGTGTGACCTTAACAAGCTATTTAAACCAAATTGATCTGAGTTTACTAGTCTTTGAAATGGTGTGATAACAGTACCTATGTCACTGGGTAATTGTGAGAAACAGAAAAGTAACATAAACTCTTGGCCTGGTGGAGTGCACCCAACTATCTCTCCATCAAGGTTCAGCATATTAAGTGGACTGTGGGCCACTGTTTCCAGAGATCACCCATGATGGTAATTAAAAGAGATCCGATTGCAGGTAGCAGTGGATTCAGGATGAAAGGAGAGCATTTCTCAGGGTGGGGGAGGTCTGGCACGTTTGTGCACCTGGGGAAAGTGAGTCTCGTGAAGCAGAAACCTACTCTGCAGCACGAGGACCTGGAGCAGTGCAGAGCCGGTGGGTTGCCTTTGCAGGACAGCCGCATGCCACCCGGAGGCTCAGGTGGGTGAAACAACAGGGCATCGCTCGTGGCTTCCCATGTTCCTGCATTTTTCACTATCTTCTTCTGATCTGTTCCTGGATCCAGGCTACTTTGTCCACCCAGTGAGCGAGCCCCTCAGTGTGCTGTTGACACACTCCATAGGAAGCTGCTCTGTTACTAGGGTGACCACGTACCCTGAAGTTCCAGCACTGTTGTCCACGTCAACCTGGAATTTCAACGCGTCCTACCTTTCAGTTCCTTCCTATCCGCAAGTCTCTTTCTTCTGCAGACTCAGGAGCAGTGGGTGTGACAGGAGCACATAAGCTGTCGAGTCAAAATGGACCTGAGTCTCAGTCTGTCACCACCTAGCTGTGCAGCTTTGGAAAAGCTCTTTAACTTCTCTGAGTACTCATTTCCTCCACTGTGACATGAGAATAATGCCAACTTTGTGGCTTACTGTAAAACACCATGAAACAGAAAGTACCCCCTTCACTGCCTGGCACATAGTAAGTGCTCAATAAATATTTGTTTTTCTCATCTCATTTAGTCCCTAAGAATACATCACTTAATATGTACCTAAAAATGACAGACACAAAGACTCAGAATGTTACATGTGCATTTACTTCATTTCTCATCTATAAAATGGGAATAACAATAGCTACCCTTCGTCCCCCAGCATGGTGAGGATTATGTGACCTAAGTATGTGGTGTCACATCCCTGTGGTTATTTTGACTGTTGCTATCATGAAAGCAAACATGAAAATGCTCAGGACCTACTTTGGCATCAGGACTAAATCCTGGTGAGCTGAGAACCCCTGGTACTGGACGCCACAGCAAGGTGAAAACTGAGGTGAGGTGTGGTTCTGTGTAGAAGGCCAGCTAAGAGTCCTGAGAACCAGAGGACAGCGTACCTTCAAGCAGGGCTGCTGGCATTCCAGCCAGCATTTCCACGAGTGACACCTTAGAGACCCCACATGGGTTGACGGAGGAACTTGGAGCTCTGAAGGTAATTCTCAGCTTTTTGCAGACTGGACCTTCGTGGGCAGTCACGTATAGTTTTGCACCAAAAACCATCAGCTTGGAAGAAGTCGGGAATGAAGCTACGTCCAGGCGAGTCAAAGGCCAGAAGAAACATGGGCAGGCCAGGCCACCAGTGATATCTTCTCCCATAACGTCAACAGGGAATCCAAGATTTAGCCCCTGGCAGATGTGAACACAGGAATCCAGCAGCAGCATGTCCAGCCAGGTGTGGTCACCCTTGTTCCACCAGACACAGACGTGCCTTGCACTCTTACGTGCAGGGCTGTGCTCACGGCCTTCACTAGGCTGCAGGGGTTTCGGCTGCTCTTTTTGGGCTCTCCACTTTAAGTCTGGGTTTAGCCACTCTGAGCCATTGGCACAAATAATATTGATTCCGTCTGCTGTGCTGGTGAGCTCTTTTAGAAATTAGTGAAGGCAGAAGGGAAAAAGAGAATATTCGATGCACAGTTCCTCCTCTCCCTTCCTCTCACGCCGCCCTTTATCCCACGCACGGAGCCTCGGCACTGGCCGGTCCGTCTGCACAGAATGCTCTTCCCCAGGATGGCTCCCCGGCCCGCTCTCTCTGCTCATGTGGAACCTTCTCAGGGAGGCCTCCCTGACGCTCACCCTGGACCCGACTCCCTGTTCCTCTTGTACTGCTCCTCGCAGCATGAATCGCCACGTGGCACACTAAATATCTCACCGGATTGTTCACCGTTGGCCTCCTCTTGTCAGATATGAAGCTCCACTAGGGCAGGATTTTTTGTCATGTCTGATGGCTGCTGTATCTTCAATCACAAGAATTTACCTGGCACACAGTAGGTGCTCAGATATTTGTTGGGGGGAAAGAAAGGGGGAGATGGAAAGGGAAAATAAAGACAGAGAGAAAGGCAACGTTGCATTCTGTGGCTGACAACTTGAATTTAACGAGCACTGCCTCACCTTGCGCTCTGGGCCGAGTCCTGCTCACGCCGTGTGTGCAGAGATGTGTTGATGGTGGGCTCTCTGCCTCAGGGCTGTCCCATCTCAAGAGCTGTGCTCTTCGGACCAGGTGGAAAACAGCAGTGGAAGAGAGATGCATACATGAAAGGAAGAAGAGCCTGCCTTGTTGGGGAGACTGGAAAGGGCTTCAAGGAGGAGATGACACGTGAGATGGTATTTTATGGGGTGATGGGGGCGTAAAGGGGAGTGTGTGCTTGAAAGCAGGGAGGTGTGGGGTGTGATTGAATAATAGTGAGCAAACTCAGAGGCTTCCGCTCAGGGTGTGTAAAGGAGCCCTAGACAGGAGGCTAGAAAGGGAGCCAGACCATTATGTCAGGGGCGTGTTCACGCTCACTCACAGGCAGTGGGGAGCCAGGGATGGCTTAGGGTGCCAGGGCTGTGTTGTGCTGGAAGAAGGTCATCCCAGCAGCTTTGAAGGATGAATGGGCAGAAGGAACTCTGAGGGCGGAGGACCCTTCAGGACACCATTGCCACTGTCCCCAAGAGAGATAAGGAGAGCATTCAAGGCATTTCAGAAGTAGGTTTGACATGTCTCAGTGACTGATTCATGTTGGGGTGGGCAGCAGGGGAGTGAGAGGTGGCCCAGGCTTGGGCCTGTGTGCCCAGGGGAGTGGACATGGCATGTCAGGAGGGGGAGCTCGCAGAGGCCAAGGGCGTGCCCCAGGTAGTTCACCTCATTTTGAGCAGAAAAGCCCAGGACTAAGATATTGAAGTAAGCAACTGTCCCCACCGTGTTCGTCCTTTCTGTGATCTTGTAGAATACCCAGGACACAAAATGGGCTGCTTGGCAATGTGCCGCAGCAGAACATCAATGTAAACGTCAAAAGACCTTCTTGCTGCCCTGAATTCTGACTTGCCTTGAGCAGCTCTCAGGACCAATGGGTACCTCAGTTTCTCTTTTCTGTTGGAATTGGGTAATACTCATTTTTACCAACTTGCTCTGCAGCATGAAAGTCTAAGGACAAAGTCTGTTAAACACATTCAACTATTGGCCTAAAAGGGACTGTGGTGGAAACAGGGTTTGTCTGTCCACATGAAGTGCTTATTACGATAGGAGTGTTGGTCAATTCCTGCAGTGCTATTCATAAAGTAAGGCAGGGGTTGGGGGCGCAGGGCCATCTCAGGATCAGGCTGGTTCCAGCTAATGGCGTTACACTCTCTCCCCGGGAGCGCTCCCTCGCTGCCTTCTGCTTCCTTTGTGTGTCCCCTCCTTACTGCTGGCCCTCAGTGGCTCTGCTCTGTTCCTACACAGAGGTTCACCCCTGCCAGGCTCCACCAGGGAAGGAGTTGCATTTGCGAGAGAAGAGAAAGGGTTCTAAATGGGTCCCAGTGACACAGGCTGTGACACTCCAGGACACAGGAACACTGCAGGGGCTGGAGCAAAACAAGGTTGTTATTTTTTCTTTCTTTCTTCTTCTTCTTTTTTTTTTTTTCACCATCCAAACACAAAGCTACTTGTGGCATCTAAATTGCAAAGGCTATACTTTGAGTCTGCATTGGACCTAATGGTTTTGCATAATTGGGAAAAGAATGGGGAATTATTATGGGTTGGATGCCAACTGCAGGGACGCAGGCCCCGTGTGAGTGCAGCTCTGCTGCAATGCAGAAGCTCTCAGGGCAGTGCCTGTTACTTTCCCACATGATGCAGGGAGTAAAGCTTTTTTGCTTTTTGCCCCTTGCTATGGAAGTGGCAAAAAACTGGAAATGTTTTCTGACCCTTACCCTGACCAGGGCTCTAATGTATCTGGCAAAGTGGCTGATACAGATTGAAGGGGAGCCTGGGTCCAGGCTTCACAGGGGAGAAGCGAGTGCAAGAGATGCCTGTGGTCTTTCCTGAAGCATCTACATGTTGACACAGCCCCCAGGCCTGTGGTATGGCTCTCTCTGTCTTCACAAGCTGACACTCCAAGGATGAGAAGTTGGAGAGAGATCTGGGTTGGCCTCCTCAAAGTCAGGTGGGGGTGACAGCCTGCACTAATGGGGAAAGCTTTCCCTTGGGGACATGATGTCAGTCTGATCCTGCCATTACTTTGGAAAACTACTGTCAGTTTCCTTCCCAGGGCTTCTTATGCCAGGGTGATGAAGTTCAGCCTGAAGCAGGTTAAAGAAGAAAACTACTAAGGAAGACAAAGGTTTGAATTAGAAAAAGAGACAGACCCATGTCTGACATTCACCTTCATGTGGAAAGGAAAGGGAGCTTTGGCTTTCTCTGTTTTGTTTTTTTTTTTTTGTCACTGGGAAAGGTGACTTGATCATGGGGTGGGATGTCTGTCTGTCTGTACTTGGTTCCAACCTACCCTCTCTCTGCCAGTCCTCACAAAGCGGAGTGGTGAAGCATTCAGTCCTCCTCTCCCCAAGTAAGTTGCTGCTGTCGCTTTCCCTCCCCTCAATGGTTTCTGCAATCTTTCCTTTGCATCCTCTTTCTCTGATGTTCACTCTTGAAGGTAAAAGCCACCGTGGCTCAGAGCCCACAGAAGGGAGTGCCGGGCACAAGAGCAATGGCGCTGGGTGACTCGGGAGCTTCTTCCTCTGATAATTAGGGCCCGGGTGTTTGGCAGTCAGTGCAGCATGAGAACACCCTGTGGCCAAACTAGGCTTAGAGAGGAGGAAGTGAATTCCTTTAGTGGCCACAGGGCAACCTAGAGGCTCCCGCCTTCATGTTTCCTCCCCCCTCAAACAGGAATGGCGGTGAGTTGTGGAGTGACGTGGGAGAGAAGGGACCCTACCGGGTGGGGCAGAGACAGTTTAGAGCCTGAAATGCCAGGAGGTTATGGCAAGGCAGTGCCTCAGCTGAGAATCTGGTCCATTTTCCTGTCCCTAGGAAAACATCTGTGCTGCTGACTTACCAAGATGGCTGGGGAGGGACCCAGGGAGAACAGGGCTCTAGCATAGTTCAGCTCTGTGCGAAATGAGACTACAGACCGGCAGCAGCATTGCTGTAATGCAGCTGTCACTCTGGTACTTCCTCAGGTATCTCTGTGCAGTTAGATTCAGCACCATGACACCACTTTGGTAAGGTGTGGAGAGCCAGTGCAAGTTTTGTGGGCTCATGCTACTCATGGCTTGCTGGTCAATGTTTAGAAAGGATCTGCCAAGTTGTTTTCTTCACGTGAAGGTTTAGTGATAGTGACTCAATCAAAGTCCTAAGGAGGCATGTGCGCCTGTCTGTATAATTGGTCCCATTTTACCTTCACTTCTGCCACATCATCCTCGTCACCTCATGTTAAATTTTTCTTTTCATAAATTCCTGAAATCACCCATGCCAGTCATCGTAAGCATAGCATGGTGCAATGGAGAGAACTGGGCTTGGGGAACCTGGGATCTGCTTCTTACTAATCGTGGAACCTTGGAAAAGTCACTTCCCCTGTTTTCTCATCTGTAACTGTGTAACTATGATAATGCTGGCTGCCTACCTACCTGTCAGAGCGGTTGTGAGACTCAAAAAGACAAGTATATGGAAGCAATGTGTCTTTCGAAGTCACCTATTCTTTTCTCTCCCCTCCAACCCCCCAATTCCAGAGTTCTCCACACCCTTACATGAGTGTGTCTATTTCTCACCCAATTCAGGAGTGGCTTTCATAAACTGGTGTTGTAGCCATTCTTCAGAATGAGTCTGTCTGGAAGAGCACCCCCTTCTCTGAAGAGGAGCTAGTGCATCTATCTCAGACTCAAAAGCTCTTCCACTGGAGCCAGCACCACATGCACAGGTAGCACTTGGACAAGTGACTGGATCTTCATCCTTAAGGGTGTGCAGGATTCGATTCCCAGGTTGGTTGGGGCCATATAGAACTTCCCAAGACTCTGCCCAAAGAAGCACTAGCATGAATGTTCCTTGAGGGCAGGACGTTTTGCCTGTTTTGCAAGCTGCTGTATCTTTAACTCTTAGAGCAATACCTGACACACAGTAGACACTCAAAATATATTTGACTAAATGAATGAGCGAATGAATGAATGAATGAATGAAAATAAATGGAAGCTGTTGCCCTAGAATCTTTACATAAGCTTTGCACTGGAATTATCTCTACAGTTCCACCCAGTCTCTGTGATCATTGTTAACTTGGAGCAGACCAGGTTTATCAAAATTTGCCAATAAGTTTATCCTAAGAAAAAAGGGACACAGACAAAATAAGGCTTTCTTATCTCTCCCTCACTGCCACAACAATCACCAGAATCAATATAAAACAATATACATGTAAGCATCTACTTGTATAAATTATATTATTATTATTAAATAAGTAATATACAAAATAAAAAATAAATTATATGTTATGTAACAATGTTATGTAAATATAATCATCTGTATAAAGTTGTCAGGAAATAATGTTTCCTCATTATATGCAGGTAGCAGTTTAATTAACTTGAATTCTCCTACCATTGTGATATAACAATGGAAGCAAACAAAGCCCAGCATTAACTGTCACGGGATAAACAAGCCTGGAGCTCATGGAGCCTTTTCTTAACCAAATCACCAATTGGGATGGATCCCTTTATTCCTATCACGCGCGTGAGCTCTGTTCTCCAGAAACACAGTCTGTCGTTTGTAGAAAGGGGAGCCTGTGCAAAGCTGTTCCTTTATCCCACGTTGCGATCTGGCCGTGGGGCTTTAAAGAGTGTTCCACGCTGAAAGCAAGTTTTCAGGTAACCCAGTGTATACGCGGGGTGAAGGGAGCCACCAGGTCACAGCAATAGTTGGAACTGCGAAAATTTAACTCGATTGTTTACGGGGTGATTGTTGTTAAAGAGTGTTCCACGCTGAAAGCAAGTTTTCAGGTAACCCAGTGTATACGCGGGGTGAAGGGAGCCAACAGGTCACAGCAATAGTTGGAACTGCGAAAATTTAACTCGATTGTTTACGGGGTGATTGTTGACCGCAAGGAGGGAAGAGGATTGAGTCACACCAGGAGTAGCAACTGCAGAGCGTGACTGCACCCTGGCACTGACGGAAAGTGGGCAAGGACGGGCTTTGCACTGAGACGGAGCCCGGCCGGCCGAATTCAAGACCGCGGCGAGGGCGTGGCTGCGGCCCGGCCCGTGAGAAACGGCGGAGCTGGTGCTGGCACGTGGGCACCGCCCCAGGGTGGGGAAGACCTCAGCTGCTGCTGACCCCACAGCCCCAGAAGCCCTCAGTCCGCCACCAGCCTGCCGCCTCCCTCCAGCGCCCTCTACTGGCAGAGCCTAACGTGCAGCGCTCTGCAGAGATCAGCGCCAGCGTCACAGAGCAGAGCAAAGGAGGACACGTTTGGAACTTGGAGGCCAAAAATTAATCATTGACACACCCCCAAAGGACATATGGGGTAAACAATATTTTCGGCTTTCATGTATTCTGACCATGAACCCTCCCTGCATTCACCAGGCTGTGGGAATTTGCAGCAGCCTCTTTCCCATCTTTTGGCTCTGATTTTGTTTTCTGGCATTAAATGAGATCACTGTTCCCAACCCTGGCTCCACATTAGCATCGCCCAATTTTACAAAATACTAAGTATTTAGCATCTGTAACTTCAAAATCTCCTTGAGTAATTCCAATATACAGCGAGAGCTGGAAACCTCCGCATTAGACTGCCATGGATTGAATGGCCCCCCAAAGTCATTAAAGTTTAATCCCCATTGTAACTGTTGAGGGTGGGAAATCCTATGGTGGTAATTAAAAGGTGGGGCTTTGAAGAGGTGATTAGATTCTGAAGACCCTGTCCTAATGAATAGATTAATAATGATGGTCATGGGCATGGTTTTGAGGACTTTAAAAGGAGTGTGCATGAGAATCTCTCTCTCTCTCTCTTTCTGTTCCTGCCTTTCTCAAAACATGATACCCTGCATCATCACCAAAGACACTGCTCACCAGATGTGTTCCCTAGTCTTTGGATTTTCCAGCCTCTGAAACTGTTTTTTTATAAATTACCCAGTTCCAGATATTTTGTTTTAAGCAATGGAAATGGACTAATATAGAGAGAGTGGCATGAAGTAAGGTTGCCACAAAAATATGTTTAGAGGCACCGGAGCCTTCAAAGGCCTATAAGAGAAAGATTCTGGGGTAAGATAGAGCTGTTCCAACTATGCAGCTCCAGGCCAGTTAAGTAACCCCGATTTCTTTCTTCATAAAATGAGGGATGGGGAGGGAAGTATTATTTGTCTCAGTATTAGTACGAAGGTCAAATGAGATAAAATATGTGAAATATTTAGCACAGTGCTGGTAATTAAGTATTTAATAGATGATACTTGTGGTGGCAGAGGTGGTGATTATTTTCACCTGAAAAGACTGTTTCTGCATGACTTTCTCAGAATGGCGACCCAGTGTGACACTTTGAACAGAGTTACAGGGTCCAAAGGGACAAGATTTGCTAAGACTTGTGCCTCAGCAAGTGTAAGTAATTGTTGAGCATTGGAAAGGGGCAAGTTAATACCAGGGCATTGCTAGACATAATGATGCATTTGTCTACACATTGCATTTAACCTGAATACTTTGCAGAATAGTTTCACAGTTGTCATCTAATTTTCTCCTTACAAAAGACCTGTAAGGCCTATTTGAATTAGTGATGAGAGCTTGTTGTTTGGGATCAGCCTTGCTGGTTTTGAACTGCTGATCTTTTGCTTAATAGCTGTGTAACTTTGGGCAACTTGACAAATCTCTCCAAACCTCAATAATAAGATTTGTGAAATGAGGTTATTAAGAGGATTGCATGAGATAACGAATGAAAGGGCTGGAATATAGTAAATGCACATTAAATGATAATTTCTTTTAGTTGTAACTTGAAGGAAAAAATATCCTCTCCTCTGATTTCTGGGAGGCTTCTTGGATAAAATAAATAATCACATTTCTGTGTGCACTGGCATTAGAAAAGGATCTTCACAAACATTAATCTAGTTTTTAGATAAAAGGGCAAAAGAGAGAGAAGGAGCTTGACATTCAAAGCTTTTGTGGGTGTGTATAGTTAAGCCGTGTGGACACCGTGGAGAGGGGCATTGTAATAGTCATTGGTGGGACCTCAGTATATAGACCGAGAGTGAGAGGGAAAAAAAAAATATCGGCACTGCTTCTCTTTGAAAAAAGAAATACTATTCCTATGGCATAAATACAACCTTGTGGAGTACGCTGCAGCAGTTAGAGAATGGACTTGTGCATGTGTGTGTGTTGAGGCAGATGTTAGGGAAGGGGAAGTTTTTGCAGATGCAGATACCTCCTGAGGTGAGACTGGTAATGAGAAACGGTAGGGACTGCACTGAAGTCGGGAGAAGATTCTGTCTGGAGGCATTCCGACCTAAACATTCAAAAAGCTCTGCCAGTCAGACAAAGCCAGTTTCCTGGCTGAACTCAGCCTTTAGGACACCAGTTTTTGACCCATGGTTTGGACTGCATTATGGTCAACCAAGATAAATATGCCCCACTTTAGTGGGGGTATCTTAAAGATGATCAGATGTGGAGGGCCAAAGCCCACCCTTGGTCATCTTGATGAAGTCCCCTGTGATGTCAGCCTAGGGTAAATCATTCAGACTATGGGGCATGCACTTGGGGAAATTACAGTGTCCTAGGGTTTACCTGGAAGATAAAAAGGGCCTGGAAGGTAAAAAGGATGCCGAATCAAGACTCAAGCTAAGAAGGGCTGAAAAAAAGTGGTACATCCTTAGAAGAGCGTAGATTCTAAATTGGGGAGTAAGTCCCCAGGAATTATAGTATACCTACGAATCAACCTCCTATAGTAAGTTTACCTTTTTGTTTTCCTCCCATGATCATGGGAATAGTCACAATTACTGTCCATTTCAAATGGGAAATTTATGTATAGAGTTCCTTTAGACAGACTAATTTTTCAGTGTATTTATACCTAGTCATGTATTTTGCTAATGGGCAGAACTACAGAACTGGGCTTTAACAGTAGATTGAGCCTTCCCTATGTTCATCTTGCAGCTCAAATGGAGGAGGAAAGAGGTCCAGGAGTTCCAGAGGGAGACCATCCATGGAGCGAGTGGTGGTCCACAGTGAGGCTGAGAATGACAGCGGACAACAGCTGCAGCGTGGAGTTGAGTTTGAGTAGATATGAGACCCCCTTTTCCCCCCAAAGCACTAACATGGTGGTAGTGGTTTTTATTCTGGCTGCATATGAAAATCACCTGGGGAGGTCTTAAATTTCCCTGTGCCCATGCTGCAGAACTGAATTAGAATCTTTGGGGATAAGACCCAGGCATCAGCATTTATAAAATACCCAGATGACTCTTCAGTCAAAGTTGAGAACTACTGCTCGAGGTAACCTCTGAGGAGTGGGGGAGGGCAAGTAGGTTGACATCTGAGGATTTAGAGGTAAGAAAACCGATGTCCATTGAAGTTAAATGATTTGTTGAAGGTCACAAATGACAGCTTTAGCATAATTTTTTTGACAGGCTCCCCAAACTTTGTCTCAGAACCAGCATTCTAGTGGTCTTTCCACTTCTCTTTGTCATTTGAGAATTCTAAAAGAAACTTATTCCAGAGGATAATTCATGGTTTTGAAAGGATTATTTTGGGTTTGTAAATGAATAGGGGAATAGAAATATTCAAACCAAATGATCAGGGTAGGTTCCACTGTTCGAGTGATGTATGTGTGCAGGGAAAGGCTGTCAGTCCTGGAGCAGCCTGGGAGGCCCACTCTCCTGGGACAGTTGGCTGATGGGGGGATGACTGGGTGCTCTCCCAGCCTTTCATTAGACTGGTCTTGCTGATAGTCCCTTCCAGTGGACTTCCGGGTGACACAAAGATGTGCAGAATGCAGGTACTCCAGGCTAATTAATGTAAGAGGTCTCAGGTGATGGGTATGGCAGGAAAAGAACAGACAGCTGCTGCAGTCTCAGGAATTCCCACACTCAACCTGGTAATTTGAGTCTTTGTTTCATTGAAGGAATTGTAATTGTGACCAAAGCTTTACCTGTATCTTTGTTGGGGGTTCCTATCAGAATTCAGATATCTACTCTCAAGCTACCTTATTTAAAAGTAGAGCCAAGATTTGAGTGGAATGGCAGGAAAAGAACAGACAGCTGCTGCAGTCTCAGGAATTCCCACACTCAACCTGGTAATTTGAGTCTTTGTTTCATTGAAGGTATTGTAATTGTGACCAAAGCTTTACCTGTATCTTTGCTGGGGGTTCCTATTAGAATTCAGATATCTACTCTCAAGCTACCTTATTTAAAAGTAGAGCCAAGATTTGAGTGGAAGTTTTATCTCCCTCCAACTTTTTAAAAAGACAAATAGATTTTCAAATCAAAGCCTGTGTATAACTTTCAGATTCTAGTTAAGGCAATTCTATGGCTCAAGGACAATTTGAACTGAAAGGAAGTATCTCCAGAAGTAAAGAGAATCACTGTATCTGGGAAGAACTCTAGCTTTATGTTTAAACTTGCTACTTTCTGGAATGTTTAGGCAGACAAAAGACTTTTTGTTGTTGTTTCAGTACAGAGGAAAATACAGGAGAAACCCGCATGGAGAATGACTGAAAGATGCCCTGAACCAGGCATTAGCAGCACTGGCTTCTAGCTGGGACAGTCACACTTTAGCTCTCCAAGGATCCTTGGCCATAAGGCTGGGGTTCTACTAACTGGTCTCTATATGGTCTTTTCCACTATTAGGACGATAGGAGAAGCACGTGGCTCTTAAAGTGATGTTGGAATGTGCTTTATGACTGCCATTTGAAAATGAAATATATCCATGCTATTTTCTTTTTTCACCAGAAATAGCTAAGGAGGCAATACTATCATTTAACTTGAATAATTTAGAAATTGAGGCATAGAAAGAGAAATCATCCATCATCCACGTATAAAACCAGTGGCAGAACTGTGACCAGAAGGGGGGAAAAAAACCTTCAGGTAAATGTGGTATCTCAAAGGACAAGTGGAGAGCTGGATCAAGTCTTTGTTTCTCATCCTGCTTAGTCGCTTTGTGACTAGACCCGCATCACTGCTGGTCACCAGGAAGACATGTATGACAAGCTGCTTCTTGTAAATACACTTCGCGTTGATTAAAATGAGGCCAGTCTGCTTTTCTGATACCTCCAAGCAATGGAAATACATCTTAAAGAGTAAAACATCTACCAATATATAGGAAACACAGAGGACAGAGGTGCATGTTAATCATGAACACGGGTATGCAACCAGCAAAATCCAACTGTGAGATAAAATGCTCCATTTCTTTGACAAATACATTTCAAGAAAAAAACAGAGTTGAAGGGTTCAACTGTTCTACAGATTCAAAATCTGTATTTTAAATCTGCTCTACAGGGCCGGCCCAGTGGCGCACTGCTACAGTGCGCCGCTTGGGAGCGCAGCGACGCTCCCGCCGAGGGTTCGGAT
>NW_007727257.1:72826-74009 GCF_000696425.1 Galeopterus variegatus
GGTGCGGGCGCGACACTGAGGGTTGCGATCCATTGCCGGTCATGAAAAAAGACAAAAAAAAAGGAAAAAAAAAAATAAATAAATCTGTTCTACAGATTCAAAATAAACTTGAGAAATAGCAACCAATTGTGTGGACCTTATTTGACTTATGATGGAAGAAAAAAGCCCTGTAAAACACTGTCACATTTGAGACAATTAGAAATTTGAACACTGACTAGATATTTGCTATCAAGAAATTATTGCTAGATTTTGATGTCATAATGGTATTGTGGTTACACTAAAACAGAATCCTTTGTTTTTAGAGATACAAAGGGAAATATTTACAGATGAGATGACACAATTATGGAATTTGCTTTAAGATAACAGGGAGGCGAGTAAGGGAATGGCTGAAATAAGACTGGCATGTCTTGCTAGCGGTCGAAGCTGTGTGATGCATTTGTGGAGCTTCATTTTGCCATTCTTGTGTACTTCTGAATATGTTTAAAAATGTCTTTACTGAAAAGAAAATAAGAAGTAGTTGATAGTTATTATGTAGTGAAGGAAGAATCTTATGGAAACTAAAAAATTGCTTTGTGATCATAATTATATAAACTCCCCCAACCCATAACCAAGAGACTACAGCCTTAGTGACCAGAAACAGACTCCTTAGCCTACTACATTCACCAGTCTGGACTGCAACCAACAACCAGAAACCAACTGGGAAGGGGAATTTTTCCAAACAGTACCTTTAACAAGCTTTCAGAAACGTAGTAAAGAAAGCACGAAGACCAAGAAAAAACTCTGATTCTGGATTTTTTTTTACCCTGATAATTTGTGGTAGGTTTCTTTATTTTTTGAATATAAAGTGACAGAAATAATTTGCCATTAGAAAAGAGAAAGAATCTTTGACTATTTACAGCTTTTATACATCACAAAGTTTTTCTTGTTTTTATGTTGTCTTTTTTTTTTTTTAATTCATTTTAAGTTTTGTTCCTGCATCATTTGAACAAGTCCAAACTGGAAATCTATACAGCTCACAAAAAAGCCCTCCACCCAAAAGACCCCCCACCCCCACCCGACCCCGATGAGAAACAAGAGAAATCAAAAGAATGAAATCAACTTATTTCTTTTTTTTAAAGGTAAGTCATTTGCTTATATATATACTTGTAATTATTTGTTTTTTCAAGTTCAAACACCAAAATCC
>NW_007727257.1:75412-111499 GCF_000696425.1 Galeopterus variegatus
AGGCAGAGTTAATGGAAGCCAGGCTGTTTTCTGCTCACCTAGAAGGCTTGGATTCATGGAGGACCAGAAGCAAAGAGAGGTCATGACAAAACCATCCCTGGCTTCCTCTGCTTCTCTCTTCCTTCCTAAATAGAGTTCTAGTCATCTTTGGTGCATAAAGCATGGTGTAACCCATTGAGTTGGTTGTAACACCCTTCCAGCATAAGAACTCAAGACATGGCATTAGATGAGCCAGGATGAACACAATTTCAGCTTTTGGGGAAATGCCAGGCAGGACATGACCAAACTGAAGGGTTGGCCTTTACTGGTGGACAGAGAAGCTGACCCAGCAGCAGCAGTGGTTGTGATCTCACCTATGACCTGTTCTAGGTTCTGCAGGGGTCTGGAGAACTAGTCTACGAGAAATGGCTGAACAGCTTCTGCTTCTTTACAAATTATAGTTTGTTCAATGGCACAAGAAGTAAGATAGAGTCAACACACCCTCTCTGTCAGAGTATGTGGCGTATTCCTAGGGGCAGGCTCTAGGTTGCTCTTGCTAGATCTCCAAATGTTTACACGGTGGATTTTTTTTTCTTGCCAAATTTTTTCTTGGCCCAATTTCTTATTTTTTCAGGCTCTCCCCAAACGTCTCCACCTGTCCCCTTTTCATGCAGTCCCACTCAGTCCTTTTCTTCCTAACCCTCTCCTGATCTTCCAAAAACTCTCTCCCCTTTTAAAGACTTTCAAGCATTTCCTTATGCTCCTGTCACATTGTTCTCTGGTTCAAAAGAGCATACGAAAATAAAAATGATCAGAGAAAACTTTCATTTAGCAGAGCTGGGCAGAAGCAAAGCTACTTTCCAATCCTTTTACTTGGATTTTTTTAAAAAGGTGAATGAGGAGCAAGATAAGTGAGAATAAAGAATTATGATTCCCCCAAGGAGACTAACTTAGTTGAGAGTCTTTAAAATACAAACAGCAGGATTTACTGTGAAAATGTGTTCTTTCCAGGGTAAATAGTCAAAATGCGGCCTCAACTCAGGATCACATTTGCTGATGTCTATAAAAATATGCTGCAGCCGACCACAGATGGCGGTGGAGTTTTTAGTGAAGTTTAAAAAGCAAACATGAGGACTGAAGGAGAGGCACTAGAGTTCCATGTGCTGCCGGCAGGGCCCTGGCCCGGCACTTACAGACCTACCACCTCCATCCGACAGAGACCATCGGGGCCAACTCCAAATGCCCCACATGCTTAAGACAGTTGCCATGAGAAGCCCCAGGCCCCCAGAATCTCTCTTGTCACCCAGATTTTCATCCTCAGGTGAACACGTACATCTTGCTTCTGTGCCCATTCCCTGTCCCCTACTAACACCCAAATCCTCCCCATAAATCCAGGGTTCACCATTGGCCACAACCCTGTCAATTTCTTTTACCCTTTTGTTCCTCCTGGAGGACCCCACAGCCTTCTCACGTGGTGGGCATCTCCTGTCACACATTCCCCTGCCACTGGGCCTGCAGGTGCCCTTCTGTCTCCTCATCACCATTGCCAGACCATCCTTCCTCCCTCTTACTTAAAAAACCACACAAAACAACAAAATCCAGCTTTGACACACATCTGGCTCTGCTAGCTGTGCCCTTACTTGAGGCAGTGGTTGGAATACTCCTGAATCCCTCTCCCCCATCTCTGTTATAATGTACGCTTCTGTCATAGGGAAGCCAACGTTTTGATGACTTTAATATCTACGTAAACAATCATTCCCACACCTTGGCTTCTCAGTTCCTTGACCTCTGCTCCTTCAATGACCTTTTCCTTCACCTTAGCTCAGCCCACCACCCCCACACCAGACGCCAAACTGCTTCACGACCAATAACTGCAACCCCGCCATAACCTCAACTTCAAGCATTCAGCTCTCGATCCAACTCCCAATTTCTAGATCACACATCCTGGGACCCTGATTCAATACTTCGGTGACCCAGCCAGCACCTCAGACCCCTGCTGCTACCACATTTCATTATTCTAAAACTCCTCACTTTTCTCCTCTCCTGGCTTAGAGTCCATGGCCATCATTACAATTACGACATCGCACTTGGCCTTGATGCCACATCTCTCGCTGCTTTCATTGCATGCACCTGCTTCAATCCAACCTGCCACATTATCTAAGCAGCTGAATGTGACTGAAGAAAATTTCTTAAATTTATTTAAACTCATGACTGTAGGAACCTCAAGTAAGTCCTTCATGCCACTTAGCATGTCTCCTGCGCGTTTGCCATCTCCTCTGTATGACTAATTCATGCCTTCTCCTCTTCTCAAACCTCCAGTATTCTTTCTTCAATACTCACTCTCAGCTGGTGAACCACCTTTGTATTTTACTGAAAGATCATCAGTCAGAAAAGACATCCTCCCCCCATCACATTTATCAGCACACTTGCACCTGTGTCCAAACACACTGTCTCCTCCTAGGACTGCAGACAACATGGTTACGCTCCTGAAGCCAGTCCCTCCATTTGTGCGTTGATCCCACCCCCTCTGACTTCCTCAAGGACCCCATTCCATCATTCCAGCAACTGTCCCCTCTCTCTGAGCATCGATTTTCCCTCTCTACTGGACCATTCTGGTTGGCATAAAACAAGCTGTTATTTCTTCCACTAAAGAAAAAAAAAAAATCCCTTCCTGGACCCTGCATCCTCTGCTATCTACCACTATGTCTTTACAAGCAAAACTTGCAAGAATTGCCTATTTGTGTTGTCTCCACTCCTCTCCTTCCACTCTTTCTTGGACACATCCCCATCATGCTTTTGTCCCCATGAAAACATGAAACAGCTCTCTTCCAGGTCATCAGTGGCATGGCTGTGTTTCCAGATAATCTTATCCTACTCATTATCAGCGCTTGATTTACCCATGGCCAGTCCTCCCAGTGCTACTCCCTCCTCATCTCCTGAGCTCCAAATATTCCTCCAGGGCTCAGTCTGGGAACTCTCTTCTGTGTGCACTCACTCCGATGGCTTCAAATACCATCCAAATGCCTACAAATTCCAAATACACATATTTTCAGGCTCCACCTCTTCCCTGAGCTGCAGGTTCATATGTCCAATTGCCTAATTGGCACTTCCACTTGGATGTCACAGACATCTTCACCTGCAGGATTCCTGTCTTATGAACGGCGACTCCAAACTTCCAGTAGCTCAGGCCAAGAATTCTAGGGTTATTCTTGATTCTTTTCTTTCTCTTACTCAGTATCGAATTCATAAGAAAACCCTGTCAGATCTGCTTTTCAAAATATTTCCAGAATCTACCCACCTCCCCTGCTAACACCATGGCCCAAGTCACTATCATCTCTTCCCTGGACTCTTGCAATAGCCTCCTGACTGGTCCCTCTGCTTCTTCCGTCGCCTACCCGCTCACAGAATATTCTCAGCATAGCAGTCGCAGTGATTCTTTTTAAATGGAAGTAGGATCTTATCATCCTCTGCTCCAAACCTTCTAGTGGCTCCTTATCTTTCTCTTGGAAAAAGCCCAGATCCTCACAATGTCCTACGAGGCCCTGCCTCACTTAGGTCACTGACCCCTCTCTGACCTCCCCTCTCACACTCTCCTTCCTCATCACCTCCTAACTCTTCCTAAGGATGTCAGGTATGTGGTCTGACTGCAAAAGGCCTCTGTGATTGCTTTCTCTTTGCCCAAAATACCCTTAAGATAGAGTGCCCCAGGCCTGACTCCCTCATTTCCTTTAAGCCTTTACTCCAAATGTCACCTTTCCATACAAGCTTTTCCTGTCCACCTTATAAAAAGTAGCACCGCCACATCCATCCTGTCATCCCCTATCCCCGTTAATCTACTCCATTTTTCTTCATGGCACTGCTCTGACACGAGCTGTATTTATTTGGTGTTTGTTGGTTTCCTCTCATCAATATAGAAATTTCAAGAGGGTATGGACATTTTATTATTGTTCACTCTCGTATTCCAGCACCTAGAACAGCTTGGCATCAGGTTTCCACTCAATAGATATAAACGCATGAATAAATCATCTCTCCTAAACCTGCTCCAAAACTGCAGGCTAAATCTCTCCCAAATATGAGTCCTAGTAAAAAACAAAACAAAGCAAAAGGAAAAAAACAAAAACAAAAAACCCTGTATATTTATTCTAAACTTTAACCAAATTTCTAAATGGCAATACAGAGACGACTTTTCATGCTCCCTTCTGATTTGAGAATTGTCGTTGGGTTTATTATTACTTTTTAATAATTAAGAAAAGAAATGACCCCAAGTCTCATTATTCGATGGCTGCTGTCCCTCTCCTCCTCTGTTGCCTGAGTCCCAAATCTCTTACGGCTACAGTATAATTTACAGACTCTGAATATTTGGGAGGATTACTTAATGTTTAGCCTTCCTGGCTTGCTCAGAACATATGACCTAGTAACCTTTAATGATATTTTATAGCTTAAAAGATCATGTCTGAGTCAGTAAATTCCGTGTCAATATGTGTAAAACTCAGGATCAAATCAATCTTTAAAATGCCTATTTGTAATCTAATCCATCAATTTCCTCCCTGAAGTAAACAGTAATCAGATTAGAAACCTGATATTTTCACTGGGGATGGGAAGATATAATTTCATGTAAAAGATTTTCTCTCTCAGAGGTGATCTAACTTTGTGATCCAAAATCATTCCAAAATTGAAAAAAAAATAAAGGTTCAGCTAACTCTATTCTCCTGATATATTCTGTTCTTCACAGTGCCCTTTGGCTTCCCGACTTAAGTAAATGTAATCACAATGAGTATAAAGCTCTTCCACTCAGAATATTCTTGACTGCAGAATGGAAAGGGGCTGTCCTAAAGGTCTGTAGACAAGTTTTGAAGAATCATGGTGCAGTGCTTACCAATGTCTTCCTAGAAGAGACCCTGTGCCTCTTTCTACAGCCAGCCTGTCACCACTGCTGAGCACTTAGTGGCAGCACAGCCTCTCCTGCTGCAGAGCTCAAAGGCAATGACAAACACGTCTCCCAGGGAACAAACCAGAACATGTGAATGTGGGTGCCACTGACTCTTCACCCCCAAACCATTCTACCCTGAGTTCCCCCCTCTTTACTTCTAGATTGTTCTCAGCTCAATTAAGAACATTTTTCAGAATGAAGCTTTTTGTCTGCTTGTCACTAAAACTGTTTCCCATTCCACCTTCTCTTTTTCACTCCAATAGACACACAATATTAATGGTTAAGAAATAATATGCAACAACACACCGGGTGAGACATTTAGAAACATTGCCTCCTATGAAGCCAGTGCTAAGGAGAGCTGAGGATAGCCTCAAACTAAAACCTCTGCATCCTCCATCACACAGGGCTTGTGCCTTGGAACAAACAAACAAACAAAAAGAGAGAGAGAGAAAGAAAACAAGAGAAACCACAAAATGCCTCTGCACACACAGCAGGCATCTCGACCACAGCCCCTGTGCACACTCTCACAGAGGTTGCTTAATATTCCAGAACACGTCCCTCTCCACTCACAGAACTGCAGGCTCTCACAGGGGGGCACTCACTTCCCCAGCACTTGACCTTGAGTTGAAGCATCTGGGAACAAGGCTCTGTTTGCTTGTTTATCATTCTCTTTACCTTCTCCATTTTTTTCCAAGTTAAAAAATAATGAGAAAACCATGAAAAATTATTACCAAGGGTTTCTTTAAACAATCCAATGGTTTAGACAAGAATGCAGTTTAAGAAATACATCCTTCTTCCACAGGAAAGAAGGTGGGGAAGGCAACCAGGAGAGCTGCCAAGGGACGGAGAGGTGAGGAAGAGTTTCTATGTAAGGAAACTGGAAGGTTTTTCTCAATTATAAAACCCACTTTGCAATGGCTAAAAACAGGGATTTGGGTCTATTTCCCGTTATACCTATCATTCTTTTCATCAAGCAACAACCGCTGAAATTCATTTTGGAATCAGGGCTGCTCAGGAGAGAAAAGTGGAGATCAAGTGCCTCCAAGAAGAGATGGCTTGTTGGGTGAGAATAAGACCCCAAAGGCCACTGGCATTAAATGAAATATGCTGATCCTACTCCTTCTTCATGAATTCCCATACCGTATTTTGCTGGTAGGACGTTTGCTTGGTAATGACCAGGTAGATTTCCCCACTGAGTGGCAAAGAAAATGAAAAGAGAACAAAGGAAAGCAGAAAACAATCATAACTGGCCCAGATGATCCGAATTTTGTTCTTGGTCTAATTTATCTCCCTGGGACAGAAGCGGTGCTAGTCCGTCCAAGAGTAAGCAGAAGATACTGCAGAGAACAGTGTTGCTACGGCACGTTTCATGGAAAGAAAGAGAGTGTGAATCTCAAAAACTCTCCAACATTACTGATTAGGTTGGGTGTTGTTGGGTACATGCATTTTCCCATGAGACTTCTCTTCTCAGTGGCACAGTGTGGAGGCTCTGGGATAAGAATCCCTTGCCCATCTTCCAACCTTCACTCAGATATCTGGCTCCTGCCCAAAGGGCTTTACCCAAACAGGGTTATAAAGATTGTTCTTTCATGTAAGCTGCAGAAGGAACGAGGCTGAGAGGTATGAGCTGCCCAGGTGCCAATGACCAAATGGACAAGCCTGGTTTGGGAAGAAATGGAAACCATAACATCAGAGGAATTACATCCTGCCCTCAGGCTCAATGTTTAAGCTCATATGCTTTAAGCTCAGGTAGACGCTGCTGCTAAGAAGAGAGTCCTGGGTTCTGAATTTGACTTTATCATCTTCTGCCTTTCCATAGGATACCTAAGCACCCAGTCCCACTGAAATCTACATGAAATAGGAAGGTATCCTTGTTTTGCGAATACTCTTGGTTTAGCGGCTTCAGTCTTGTGCAGATAGGGGTTTTCTTTGTAAAACTTTCTCCATAATGCTTCCCTGAGCTGTAATGTTGGCAGCTATGCTTGAGAGTTGTCTTTTTCATTTCTATTTTACTATTTAATACTAAGCACAAGATCTCTGCGGTTTCAATCAAATAATTCTCTATTCATGCCCTTAGGGTCCCAGTAAGTTGTTATTTCTTTCCTCCCCTCAATGAATATAGCTGTAGCATAAGACAGGGCATGGTCATCTCAGGGGAATAAGATATTCCAAACACTCATCAGCTGTTGGCCCTGTTACTTGTCATTAAGGATAATCATGATTTAGGTGCTTGTAATAACATTCATGTGAAAGATGAAGTCAATAGGAGTTGAGGGAGAGTAGTCCCTGCCCCTCTCTATTAGCTTACTATCATACCATGCTGATTTCATTTGACCTATTGGGAAGCAAAAGGGCAGGAGAGGAAGGGTATTTGTAATTGGCTTGATTATAAACTTTGAGCTTATGGAGGGTTCTCCATGCACAGGAATAAAAATAACCTCCTCCCTCCTCTCATATCTTCTCCTGAAACCAGACTCCTGAACCGGGCTCTGGGGATGAAGTTGGTGGTATAGAAGACTCCCTACTCACCCATCTGAGGACTTTTCCATCCTCCTACTTCCTCTGCTACCTCTCCTCTAGGGACAGGATGGACTGATGAAATGAAAAAAAAAATTCTACATTAAGCTAGGTCACTGAGAGCTCTTTCACTATTCTTGGTATAAGCAGAATGCTCTGTACATGGATCAAAATCTCATTTGTGGCAGAAGCTAAGGACACTATCCTCTTCATGAAAATGGATTACTTTCCGAGTTTGATTCTGTTCATCAGTGAACAGGTGTGTTGCAAGAAAAGGTAGTTGCAGGATTACCTGGTCCATAGATGCTCAAAAAATTCACTATTGCAATCTTGGGGCAAAATCAAGGTCTCACAAGTATTTTCAGGGGCCCTTTATTAGTCTTTGGAACACCCTTGTGTCCCTTCCTTCAGCATTTAGGAAGGCAGTAATTATTTATGGGTCTGGGGGATATAGGTCCTTCCTTTGGGAATTCATTGTATATGTGGACTACCTTATATCTCTACTTAAGTGTCCAGAACTTACTCATGCCTTAATACTGGAATCAGGATTGCTATCTTTTAACTTGACTAAATTAGATAGAGGTGCCCAGAGGGAGAATCTAAGGAGCTCTCCCTTGAGGTTACCCTCCTCATTGTGGGCTGTCCAGAACTACTGATACCTTCAGAGGATCATGAATGACTACCCTGCACATGTTCCTGATGGCTCCCTTCTCCATGTAACATTCGGGAAGAAATCCTCTGTCCCAGTTTTTTCTCAAGATGTTTATTCATGTGGTTTACATGCTACATAAAATTTTTTTAATAATAAAAAATTATTCATGACATCTTACCCCCACAAAATTCAAAAACATTTTTGTTATGTGATCTTCAACTTTTCTTCATGACAGAATCTTTTCTACCTCCTTTTGGTTTTCAAATTCCTGCTTTGTTCTTGACCCTTTTGACTTGTCTCTGCGGACTTATGTGGACTCTGAGTGTGTGTGTTTGTGCGTGTGTGTGTTTGTGCGTGTGTGCGCGTGCACATGGGTCTGTGAAGACAGATTTCATGGAAAAGATTTGGCTAAATTAGCTGCCTGACTTTTACACTCTTTCTCTACTGTGAGATGCTGAAAACTTAGGGTGGAGCAAACAGTTCAGGCATTTCTCACTGAGCTGGACTAACAAACATTCAGACAAGTTTTGGTGCTGCCAAGAATTTTTTATATAACCTTAGTTTTGGCTCATCATCCAAGTTTGCTGTACTTCAACTTTTTCATCTGTAAAATTAAAAGAGACAATCATATTTCCATGTCAAAGAAAGCCATTTGGAGAGATGGCTACGGTAAATTATCCCATATCCACATACCAACTACTGTGGTACTCAGAATGTACCACTGACTAGACATGGTGGGGACCTGCATGGGCTGGTGATCCTAGAAACCCCATCCTTTTCCAAGGAGGGGAGGCAGAGTCTGGCTAGAACCTGCCACAGCTCAAGGACTTTTTACATGAAAATTAAGCTAAGAATGTTCAAGGAATGACTTTTCAAATTTCTATGTGATCCATTTCTAGTGACTGCTACCAAGAAATAACCAATGCCCTCATCACTGAAGGTGCCCGAGAGTCTCAAGTGCAATCTTGTAACAAAGTTGTTCACTTTTCTGTGATCCAAGGTGCCCAGTTATGTACAGCAGGTGCCAGCATAACCATTAGAATACAGTGGGATTGGTTGTACTAGACTGGTTGGACTCTTGTTTGGAAATATCAAATATCATGCACATGTTCAAGCTCTGTGCTCTTTCAACTTCTCATCCTTACGTTTTGTGTGTATGTGTGTGTTTTGAGGGTGGGCTGCTCAGAGCCAACTTAGGATATCGAATACCTCAAGATTCATAAACTGAGAAAGAAGAAAAGTAGGAAAATGCAATAGATAAAAAGTTAATGAGGAGAAACACAGCTGTAAGTGCCCTGGTTGACTTCCAATTGCATTCACATCCAAGAAAGGGTACTTTTTGCTATTTTATATTTTTCTCAATAAGAATTCTATGTGGATGCTTTTCTGCCCTCCTTGCTTCCTACCTACATGAAGTCTTAATATTTTCCTTGCTCCTGACCATGGGAGAGGAAGAAAGGAAAAATTGTGGAATCTCCCAAGGCACTTAGCCTTATTCCTATTCCCACTGAGAACAGACCACTCCACCTCCGCTCATGATGTTTTGAAGAAGAGATGTGGGCACACGTGGATGTGTATGCATCTAAGCAACAGGACTTTCAGTTCTCAGGGAGACTAGCTTCTACTTCTCCAGCCTCTTAGGACTGAACCACTCATGGGACGTCTCAAGACCACATGCGTTCCATAGTGTAAAATAAGACAATCAGCAGGATAACAAGGTTGTTCCATCACAAACAAAGAAAATACTCCCTTCATGTAATGCCTGGATATTTCTGTTAAACTTTCAGGGGTCAGCTATCCACAAGCTAGGTAGAGCAAAAGAGAAAGCACTAGCTGGATAAACTATAATATATCTTTCCATCCAGTTCTAAATGAGCCCTTTCATCTACCATCAAGTAATTGATATTGGCAATGGGGACCTGTTTGTTGACCGTGTGTGTATGTGTGTGTATTGCTGGGTGCACAAGCATGAGAATACTCATGGCAAGGAGGTCAGATCAGGAGCACTTGTGCTGTTTGGCTGAATACATGGAAGCAATTTAAAAGTTACTGAGAGCATGACTCAGCCAGAGGCAACATTATGGCCTAGTCTCTGGTTTGCAGATGGTTCTTTTATGTCAGACAAAAAGAACAGTAAAATAGCCCTTGACTTCAAAAGAAAATGATCAATTACAATTAAAATGTGACAAAGACAATGACAGTTAACTACAGACTGTTCTGAATATGACTGAGGTTTCAGGAAGACATGCTTACGATTTTTTAAAAAACACCCCTCCCCCCGGAAACAAGTAACATCCTTATCTAAGAGAAGCAGGCAGCTCTGCATGTTCCCATCCCTGTGCCACCTCCCTGAAGCCGTGCTCCTGTTAGATCTCAGAGACCATGAGACCCGTGCTGCAGGGAGGACTATGGAGGCACACCAGCGGGCTTGGATTCTGTGGGTAGAGGTGGTGTGACAAGCAACTCCCTCTCTGCCCAGGGTGGTGGCCAAGGACTCTTTGATGCTGTAGACCAGGGATATCATGTGGCTGGACTCCTTGGAGATGTTCAGGACCTCAAAACAAGGCTGGATCCAGGTCCCTCAGTCATCTCAGGCAAGCACAGTTATAGATGGAAGCAGATGTGGTGTGGCTCTTGCCTTCTGGACACTGCCCTGGCAGCTGGAACCTTCCCTGGTATTTTTAGCATTGGATCAAACCACCTCCAGTCCACAAGTGGCTTGAAGGTGGCCCTTAAAATATGCTTTTTAATTTTACTTCATTTCTTACTTCCTCTTCTGCTGCCTCTTGAGTTACAAGCAAAGATGAAGAACAGTAGCTGTAATTCTATCCTTGGTCCAACTGTGCCCAGGAAACAAGCTCCAAGTTTAAGGTGAGCTTTCTAGGAGTGACTAAGAAATGGACATCTGGAAGGTGACCAGCTTTAGGTCTTGCTCTCTGAAGGCTCCCTACTTTCTGAAGCTGTCATCAAAGCCAGTAACCCGGGAGGAACCAAGAGACTCGGGCGCAGGCTCTTGGCTTTACTTGGACCTGAAGCGAAGTTCCATTGTGAACCCCCTGTTCTTTTCCTTCTTCCCATCCTCTCTCACCTTTTACAGGTATTTATAGGCAAAAATTGACGTCAACACCTCATGCGTAAAACTGCTTGGAATTCTGGTCTATTCAATTCATTGGTCCAACAGAGATTTATGAATGTTCTACATGAGGATGGCTGCCTTTGCCCCTCCTGCCAGCTGTCACCAGACTACTTGTTCACTGGTTATAAAAGGTCTTGTAATTTAATGAGATGGATTTTGCTCTAAAATGTTAACTATCCCCATTCCCAGGAGCAGAACTATCTACACTCAATGGAGCTTTTGAGAAGAAAAATTATGCCTCTAGACTTACATTTTAATTTTCACTAGGTATCTCCCCAATTGTCACTAGTTTTGCTCCATCTTGCCAATAATAATTCCTTCTCCCCCTCCAGTCTCAATGAAGAATGGACTTTGCTCACTTTTTTGAAAAAAAGTCTTGTCACTGCCTGTAACATATTTGAGCTCGGTTCTCTATAGCGTGCTTTAAATTAGCACACAGTGGCAGAAGATGCCTCCCAAAGGAGAATAATTCACAGCCAACGACAGAATGAGATTTATAGAGGAGGCTGGCCAGAAGAAAAGGGAACATTCTCGGTTACTAGAGCAGCTTAAGTGAAAGGACAGTACCAGCTCTGAGAGTTTCTTCAGAGGGACAGACAGAGGCTGACACTGACTACAAGGAACAGGACCGACTGCTAAGTAGAACCAAGTGGGACGGGTGGATAGGCTCAGAGAACAAAGGGACGGGACAGCCATGAGGTTAGAAGTGATGTTGCCTCCCCGCGGTACCGAATCCCTCCATGTTTACAGAGAGCAGAGTAGTTGAGACACTAGAAATTTCTCTGAGCCAGCCCATTCAAATCCTAAGTTACTTTGACTTAAAATATACAGATCAAAGGTAAAGTGCTCAAGTACCTCAACTTGCATCTTCCCTCTGGGAGAAGTGGCCCTTTCAACAAAGCCTCAGGAAGGGTGAGAATCCACAGAGTCCAGGAAAGAAATACGATCAAGACAAATTCATGAGCAGCACACAGTTCCTCCAAGTCTGGTCTAGCAGAGATACACGTGTGGGAAGTCCCAGCACAGTGGAGTACACTGGTCCTACAGGGCCACCATTTGGGACCCATAATGCTGTGTGATTAGTGGGACTGAATTGTGACAAGGTTATTCTGGTACTGCAAGTGTTAAAAACAAACCAAAACAAAACAAAAAAAAGGCTACATGTTAGAACAAAGACAGATCAATCCCAGCACAGGTCAGATTGTTTGATACTCAGTCTGGGTAGTGAAGTGTCTGGATACACACTCCAGTCAAAGCTCCTGATACGTAACATTTTATCAGTATCCTTCATGGTCTCTGTCTTTGTCACTTACTTTGTGTACATGTGGTATTCCAAGTACACTCTACTAACCATAAAACAGTCACAGAACAACTTCAAAGGACAAAGCACAACTTCTAAAATGTGAATTCCCATTTAAAATAGTAATACCATGGAAGTGCACACAGTAGCAGACTGCAGTGATCGTGTGTGCAGGAATAGACAAACAGGGGTGGGAGGGATTCATCCTCAGGCTTTACTGCAGACTCAAGTATCCTGTGGGCAAAATAAAGTGACTGTTTTTCAATTCTTATCATATTATTTACAATAATATCAAATATTTGCTAGTGCCTTTCATATACAAAGCACTCAGGTGCTATAAGAAATGTGAAGATGAATGAATACTCGGCTCTGACCACAGGGAGTTTAGGATCTAGCAGGGGATATAAGATATGCAACCAAATAACTATATAAGAGGGCCTGTGATAGTGGCCACTAGGGAGATACAATTAAAGTGTTATGGGCATTCACGAAATGTCTTAAAATTTTTTCCAGATGGAAGATGGGGGGAGGTGGAGATTGTGGCTGTTTGCTTTAGTCTTTGAAGACTTACATAGAGGGAATGGATATTAAGCAAGAAGGGAATGAGGTGGAAGATGAGGAGGAGAGAATTTCGGGCAAAGAGAACAGTTTAAGAAAAGATGCACACAGGAAAAAAGTTGGTATGGGAAAGCTACGGGACAAATGTGTGATTCTGCATGTCTGGGCTACAGGGCGCACACACAAGCAAATAACAAGAAGTTATTTTTGCTGGCAGACTGCTGGCAAGTGAAGCCCACTGAAGGCTGTTTTTTGAGTAGAAGAATGACAGTATCTGATTTATATTTAGGAAATGAGTATTGATAAGAGCAGACTCACATATAAAATCTTGGAAAAATGCTAAAAGACACTGAAATAATTCGGGCTAGATGGAAAAACCTAAATAAAAAGAGAATACTGGAAAACTTTAGGAGTAAGAATTAACAGGCTTCCCAAATGATTAGAAGTGCAGGATGAGGAAAATGGAGGGGGCAAAAGTGCCCGCAAACCTGTGGTTTGGCGACAGAATGAAGGACAGTACCATTAACGAAAAGAGGGAACTTGGTGATGATGTTGCTTTGCAGGGATGGTCTTGGATATCTGAGTCAATATGCAGTTAGTCGTCCAGAAGGTGATTGGAAATTAGTGCACTAGGCAGAAGAAAAAAGTAGGGTCTAAGAATGAAGATTTGGAATTCATTCAGTCACCGAACTTGTGGAAGACAGAAATATTGCTATGGAAGCATGGAGACAAGGGGGACAAGAGGGTCAAGCTCAGAACACCATGACGAGTCGATGCTGAGGGGACAGGAGTGACAGCAGAACCTGCGAGGTAACGGAGGACCAGAGAGCTCGGATGAAAACCAGAATGTACTAGCTCCCAATGGCAGGTTTAGGTTAATGTTGATGAGGCTGAAGAGCAGGCAAAGAAGGAAAAAGGATATTGGATTTTGTAACAAGAAGTCATTGGGACGTTGCCAGAGAGTGGGTTCAGCAGAGTGGCAGGGTGGGGCCCATGATAAAGCCATGCGCATTAAGTGAGGAAGTAGAGGAAGAAAGGCTACCCTTTCGAGAAGTTTGGAAGTGAAAGATAGAGAGAGGACAGGAATTTGAGAGTCTAATTGGAGTGAGAGAAGATTTGGCTTTAGGGATGGTTGTAGGACTTGTTTTGTGAGGGCTGCAGGCAGATGTGTGGAAGGGATTGCAGGGGCAACAGAGAGAGGGTCCTTTGGCTGGAGGGCACCTCAGAAGCACACAGAGGGTGGGTATCAGAGCACGGGGAAGTGGGGCATGAGTTGGGGGGGATGGAAGAGATGAGTGAGGGACAGGAGAAATGTAGAGAGGAGAGGGTATATGAGAATTCAATCATCAGACATCCTTTCTTGGTAACACAGGAAAGATTGCCTGTTGAAAGAGAGGAGAGGAAAATGAAAGGAAAATGAGAGAAAGAAATGTAACAAACACTGAGAATGTGGCATGGAGTCAACTCTGGAGAAATAAAAAAAATTAAAAGAAAAAGAAAAGATGTCCAAGTTGGGTAGGGTTCTGGTGAGATGAAATGAATTGAATTCCTGATTCCTGCTCTTCAGTGTAGCGTTAAGTCCTTCTCTTCTTGGAGATGGAATGGATGACAGGGGATGGGATAAAGAGTCAGATAAGCAAGGTAGGTGCGGTGAGGAGACAAGAGGAAGGGAGACTGCTGGTGAGGGAGTACTGCTGATGTGGTGGGGCACAGGGACAGGCTGAAGAGGGAGATAACTGAGGCCAGATGGGTTTATGGACCAGAAAAACAGAGAAGGCTTGAAGGAAGGCAGATCAGATACAGAAAATGCCAGGTTGTGATCGGAGAGGGAATTTCAGCGTTTTAGCTCTGGGAAGTGTAATAAATTCCAAAAGAAGAGGTCCAGGCTTAGCCATGATGAGGAGGACTAAATCCCTGCAGTGTTTTTTTAAAATAATCTAATGGACATCTTTGACTCACACCCTGAAACCAGAAAATATTAAACCTGCATGTATAATCACACAAATTTATGCACATCTATTTATATATACATAATATGTACATTTAAGTATTTTATACTTATGCATTTGTATATTTTATGTGAGTATGATATACTCTATTTAAAAATCTTTTATGTCCTTCACAGTACTAGCCCTAGGGACATAGTATGTGCTCAATGGACATTGGTTTAATTGAACTAACATATTTAACTAGAGCTTTTATTTTTTTTCTCCTACATAGTATAGAATCTGTTCCACCCCCTAAATCACAACACTTAAATAATCACAGACAAAGAGAGTTTAGGTTTAAAGTATGGAAACCAAATCTTTAAAATGTTTTATAAAGAGCTTAGTGTTGTGCTTCTTAATTGTACCCTAATCCTTGCACCGAGTTGCATTACTTTCGCCTTTACTGAAACACAGATTCTACATAGCAGACTACAGGTCCTTTCTGCTTTCCACCTTCCATTCACATCAGAAGCTCTCACTCTCGTAACCACACCAGCAATTATACTTTCAAGCATGGAAAAGCACCAAAAACTCACTGTGATGAGCTCTAAGATGGATGCAGATGGATACACCAGCAGAAAAATGTGGAGGATCTCTAACCTTCCCACTTATTCCCAGTACTGCTACCCTAACTCATTACTCTTTGAGAAAAATTCTTTCCCCTTGCTTCAATACTGTAAATTAGAGGCCCCACGCTTCGCCAATCTCTGCAAGGCATGAGAAAAGCATTGACTTTCATTTAATGTTTTCAGTGGGGGTCTTTGCCATGGGAACACATAGGTTATATATTCTAAGTTAGAACCCATAGGGCCCCTGTGTCACTGAGTCAACGTGATTGAAACGGGATAAGGATGGGATGTGTTCAGATACCCTTTGATTTTGCACAATACTGGCACCCCCAGACTAGAATGGAATCGTAGCTCTTGATCAATTTTAGAAGTTCTCAGACTGACTAATCTGCACTTTACTGGTGTCCCAAACATTCAATAGGCCTCAAAAATAATTGCCCCACAGGTTAAGTAGCACCTGGTAGTCAAGTGGCTCCTTAACAGTTAGTATGGCTGGGATAATGGGGCACCCTCTGTGGAGGTGGGGAAGAATAGAATATAGAACAACTCAGCTAATTGGAAGATTGATTGAACCAGGACAGAGAACACATAATTACATTAACTTTTTATTATACCATTAATTAAATTTGGTCTTTCTAGCCACCTTCTCAGTAACCTGTAATAGAGGAGAAGCTTCAGTATTCCATTTTCTATAGAAAGAACCATAGTTCTTAACCTACCCTACAAGATACTGAACTTAGAAATTTATAAACTGCACTCTCATGTGACTGTATATTGAAAATAATTCCTAGGTAGGAGTCCTATTCTGGTGTCACACAAGCCTTAAATAAAAGTAGGTGGAAAATGAAATATGGTTTACATTTTTTACCCCTTAGAACCTTTATCCTTGTTCCCTACTCTGTCACTCTTAGTGATTTCTGCTCCCTTCCTCTTCTCTTGTATCATAACTTATTCCCAGGAACAGGAATGAGAATCCTAATGTAAATTAGGTGCTTAAATGTATAAAACCCTAATATGGCTTAATATGTCCCTCTTCCTGGGATTACTTTCATTAAAATGACAGATAAGCAGCTCAATGCCAAAGCAATGAATCTGTGTGGGAAGCCAGTAATTGGAGTAGTGTTGGGAACAAAAAAGAAAGGCCTTTTCAGGACCTCATAATCACACCATGAACCATACACGATTTGTAAGGCCAGACATATTCTAGTTTGACTGTCCACCTATAGCTGTTTCTCCTCCATAATGAGTCCCTTTGACAGGAAGAAGAGGCTCTGACACCCAAGTGGAGAAGGCAAAGGGCCTACCATAGCATTTAGCAGCCTCCTGAGCACACATTTTCTATATGGCTTTGGCTGTAAGGTATGGCCACAAAACCTGCAAATGCCTAATGCATTCATCAACAGCACTGCACTTACATCATTTATGCGCACATCTGAATCATTCCTAACACACCAAAGCAGACATGCACAGGGTGTCACGCAATGACAGGGCTTTTTTAGAGTGATCAAAAGAATAATGTGAGTTCTGGGATAGCTTTTCCAAAGGCTATTGCCCAAACAATCTGGTTGTTCTGTCCCTAGATCTTGAACTCACTAAAAACCAAACAAAAAAACAAAAACAAAAGCAAAGAAACCCTAGTTCTTAAATGAGATGTGCAGGTGACCAGCACTCTGCAGAGAATTCTCCAATCTTGAACTCACTAAAAACCAAACAAAAAAAAACCAAAAACAAAAACAAAGAAACCCTAGTTCTTAAATGAGATGTGCAGGTGACCAGCACTCTGCAGAGAATTCTCCCCAGGGCAGCTCTCCACGGCCACGGAAGACTGGGCAGGTGATATTCACTTAACTGTGTAGATGACTCCTATTTTATCACATTACACATGCGTTTCGGCACGACTGACACCAGCAACATTTAACGGAATCATTTGGGATTTCCCCCCAAGTACAACATGGCTATGGCCAGAACAAGGGAATACACATTAAGGATGTTTCCCAAGTTCTGGCTGAGGATACAAAGTGACAGATTTTGAAATAACAAGGTCCACTGTACATGCATCACTCTGAAGGGTGTGCACATTCTTGACTCACCAATGCAAGGGTCAGATTATTGAGGTTGGTGGAAACGCTGAGATTTAAGCATTGCCACTGAAAGGAGTGATACAGGACCACACCCACCAGCCACTTCCAAATGGAAGGGAAGGAGAGAGGCAGAAAGAGAGAAAGCATGGAATCTGAAGAAAACGGGATCACTATGTGCTCCCAAGGGTATCCACATTCTGAGATTGTGGAACCTCAGTTCTGGATGGATTGGGTCTTGTTCCACAACCATCTGTGATACAAGTGGAGCTCACTGCTGAATTCTTCCTCATGCTTTTGAGTGGCTTATTATTCCGGAATTAAGAAACATCTAGAACTTGACAATGCTCAGCCTTCCTTTCTTTAAACTTTCTTGAGCAGGCCATAAATATGTGACCTGGTCCCAATTCAAACCTTCACTTGAAGAAAAGTGACCAATTGGGGCCAAATATGAGGTTTAGAAAAATGAAATTATCCAGCTGACAGCTTCTGACCAATGGAAGGATAAGAAAAAATGTAATATGCCAGGTAAATGGATTTGGAAATTTCATCCTGTGGTGAAGAGAGTCTGCCACACTTCATAAAGCCAAGAGTCCAGTGGAAGAAATTCTATTTGTCTGGTTAACCCAAGGTCAGGTTATGAACACCTGGCTTGAGGCAAATAGCACCTTCCTGATGGCAGTAATGAGGACAAGGCAAGTATAAAGCCACCGTTGGCACAGTCCCTCACATACCTACCCACCTCCTACTTCTGAAACTAACTTCAGCAGCCTGTCTAAGGGAATCATCAAGCCATTGAGTTCTCAGTGGATCTGGTGATCCTTTCTAGAAAAGCATGCAGATTTGTAAAATAAGTATCCAGTGCTACTTCTCTGTAACCAGATATCACATGCTTCAAGAAGTAGAGTTAGTGGGAATTTTCTGGGTGTGCTTGCAGGGTTGATTTCTAAGGGTGGAGGTGGGTGGGGTGGGGTCAGTGCCCAGGTACTGGGAAGAAAAGTGACTGAGATGATTCTTAAGCATCAGAGGAGACTGCTGGGAGGTGTTTCAGGGTCAGCTTCCTGGAACCTCTCAGCCACACCAAGAATGGGAGGTTAATTTGACCTCAATTCTGTTTTAAGCCCTTTTGGGAATCTCTCCTACCATAGGTACTGACACAGAAAATATGGTGCCACCAGCTCCTCTTCACATGGAATGCTGGTAACTTATGGTCTACCTAGAAGACAGAAGTTAGGCCTGGGCTTTGCGTAGAGCCCGTCTGAACCCCATGTGAAGCCCAGGTCAAAGCTCATGAATGCTTCTCACAGACCATTAAGGAGACTGGTTTGGGGGAGTGGGGCGTGGACACTAATGACTTTCCCCTGGCTTTTTCACCATAGTGACCTCCATTCGCATTCTCTTTTCCCAGACGCCCTGAAGCAAAAGCCATACAAAACAATCCCCCCAATGGAAAATGGAAACCCATAACAAAACACTTTTCCCCCTGTTCCCATCCCCACCCCACCCCCTCCAGCCCAACACCCTGAATACTCACAAGAGAACACTTTAGCTATACAAAATTAATTAGAAAACAAAATATTTACATATGAAATAAACACCATCTTGATTTCCGTCGCCAGCGGAGACTGACAGAGCCCCCTTTGTTCTAGATTGCTGTTCGCTAGGTTAGTTGGTTTGGTATTTTATGTTAAAGGGGTGAGGTAAGAGGAAGAGTGAGGGGGTGAGCCCCTGAGCCCTGGACAGAGTCAGGGGAGCAACGTGTGTATGGCCGCTCGCCTTCTCCCTCCTGCAGATGCCTCACGCCCTCCGTGCTCGCTCGCAAAGTCTTTGCTTGGATCTAAGGTAAAGCAATCCATGCTCCTCTCTGCAGATCTGTGAGAGGTTCAGCCCCTTACCCCCACGTTCACTTTAGAAGGGAAACAAAGCTTTACAAGGCCTTCAGTTGGCTTTTAGATGAAAGGTACTGAGGTAAAAATCAAGGACGGGTGGGGGGACCGCAGGCAAGGGCGGGGGATGAGGGAGGGCCATGAGTCAGGGGGACAGGACGGCAAAGAGCAGCCCTGGAGGGTGTGACTTGAAGAGACATGGGAGCTTCCTTCCAGAGGAGGATAAGCACCTTTCTGGTTTGGGTGTCCTGTGTGCAACACGATGGTCCGGCCGTCAAGCGTCCAGACAGACCTGGGGCTCTTTGGATGCCACCCTGTGCAAGAGCAGGATGGCAGGATGGTGGAACCGACCCATAGAACACCCCTACCCCAAGTTTCAGGGCCGGCAGTGACAAGTATTCATTCCCTTTCCCAATTTTCCAACTTAAAGTGAAGGGGGCATCACAACTGCCAGCACCCTCATCCCTGGAGTTCTATACACATTTTTTTTTGTTGTTTAATTCTTGAATAGTACAATCTGAGAGGAAAAGGGGGTGCTGTTGCAGGAAGGTGGAAAGGCTTCTACCAAGAGTGTTCCCACTGGGTTCAAGTCACATTCCCAGGGAGCCAGGCCCAGTGAGGTTGTAGGAGAGCCGCTCTCCTCCTCCCCACCCCACCTTTGAATCTCTTCCTTCTCTCCATGCCTCCTGAGCTGTCCTCCTGGAGGCAGGCTCCTTTCTCTCCACCCTCTGTTCCGTATCAGTTGCAATCAGCTCTGGGGGGAAACAGGCCTGCTATGCTAGCTCCAGGTTAAGTAAGAAGGGATCAAAGCATTGAAAACATCCCCCTCTCTCACTTACCCTACCACAAGTGCCTCCCCTCTTCTTCAAAGCCTTACTTAGCTCCTCCCCAACCTCGGCCAGCTGAGAGTTGAAAAGCTCAAAAGAGCTTTATGGGATCTTTTGCTCTCAAGTAAGGGCAAAAGGATCATGGCTGCTTCTATTTCCCTTTAGCTTTCCTGGACACTTTTTGGCCCAAACTGGATGCAACTGTTGGCAATCACTGAGGAATTATTCTTGTACCTTGCTCTTGCAGGACTTTTCATCACCTTTTCTGTGTAGACCACAGAATCTTCTTTGTCAGGAACTTCCATTCTTCTCATTCAGGAAGGGTGAAGGGGAGAGACAGCCAACATTCAGGTAACATGACCATCTCTGTTTATATATAAGCCCAAACAAGCACACTGCTCAGGGATATTGAAAGAAACAACAGAATGAGTCAAGGTGGCCTTCTGCACACGTAGAGGCACCTGACCCCATGTGTGCACAGGTGCATATGGACGTACATGCACACGCAATCTACCTGCTCCTGCCTCCAGTGCACCGTGTGACACTATCATGATGCACTTTCCAGGTTGTTTAGGAATCCTCTGATCCACCAGTGACCTTTCGTTCCATTCACCACTAACGAGCCTCATGGAGCTGGAGCACACATTTTTTTGGCTTATATATAAACATACATGGCCTCCCGCCCTCTGCTTGGCACATCCTAGACAGATGTCATCTGAGCAACAAGAATTTAGCAAAAGCCTCTCTGCACTCACAAGCAGTATGCTAAATGGTCTCACTTAGATGCTGTTGCTTCCTCACCTAAACAGAAAGATCGGTTTGGGAAAATCTACTCCTGTGCTCACATGGCCTCTGTTTGCTTCTCTTTGCTTCCCTCAGAGTGGATGGCAGAGAGCTTCTCCCTGCCAGGAGGAAGCTGGCATGCCGTGCCTCCACTCCACCCTCCTGCCCCGAAAGGGCCCGTGTCGCCTCATGGGAACAGGAGTGGCTGACAGATAGGGGAGGAGGAGAGAATCGCTAAAGGGAGGAGAGATGGTGCCGGTCACCAGGGTTGCCCTCGGTAGGAACCAGAACTCCAGGATCCCATAAATAAATTAAAACAACAAGAAAGGAGCAAACGGGAACCAAGTTCACCCCTGTCACCCTCTGAGACATGCACACCACACGACCACAGCCCTGCCCCTCCCGTACCCACCTTCACCTCTCTCTCCCCTCACTCAGACATCAGACTCAATGCTAGAAAGTTTCTCATAAACATGCCCATTGCTGGAGCCATTGAAAGCCCTGGGGTTTTTGTTGTTAGGCACACAGGGGTTGGACTGGTTCCCTATACAGATGTCCTTCTGGAAACGGCCTGGCACAGCCCCGTGAAGGGCCGAGACCACCGGCTTGTTGGTGACAAGGGCCCGGAAGTCCGGCCTGGCTTTCGATGCCCCCGCCACCGTGGGCTGCCTGAAGAAGTAGGATTTGCTGCCATGGAGCAAGCACTGGTCGTCCCCGAAAGTGGGGATGAAAGGGTTTTGCGTGACCCGGTCAGGGTAGAGCGACTTGCTGAGCATGTAGCCACTGCCAGGGTTGCTGTGGTGGTGGTGTCCGGCAGCGGGCACTGAGGACTTGTTGTTGGCAAAGGTGCTGTCAGCGGCCGGCATCTCAAACATGTGGGCGTAGGGGCTCCCGTCCAGGAAACGGCCCTTGTCTTTGAGGCTCACGCTGCGCGGGGCCAAGGCGGCTTCCTCCTTCTGCAGGTCCACGAAGGTGTCGTAGGAGTGCTGGCGGCGCAGTTTGTTCCGGCCCTTCTTCGGGGCCTTGGAGTTGGTCGGGCTCTGGGGATACTTGGTGGAGGAGGCGTTTGCCGGCACGGCCACAGGGGCAGCCGGCTGGTCCAGCTCCTGCAGGGAGTTGTCCTCGCTGATGTCGTACAGGTTTCCCGCTTTCTTGCAAGCCTCGCACCGGATGCACGCCTGCCTGCCCGAGTTCTGGCCCGCCACTGTCGTGGGGTAGTTGTGCAGCTTCGAGGGGCAGCTGCGGCAGAAATTGCCCCCGGACCGGTCCTCCCAGTCCACGTTGGTCAGGTTCTTCTCCCAAGGTGCTGGCACCCCACTGACCACGCCGTGCTTGTCGCCCGTCCCGTGTTTGAGGTGAGACCTGTTGGTACAGGATCCTCCTCCACTGACTGAGTCACGCTTAAAGTCATCGCTGCGCTCCTTGTAGATATCTGTCAGGTCCACATGCTCCCAGTGAGGGGAGTTCTCCTTGGTTCGGAACTGATCCAGGTAGAAGTCCCGTAGCCCTTCCTTGTCCCTGAAGTAGCGCTTGTGGTCCGGGGAGCGGGGTGGCCGGCGACGGTAGGCCAGCTCGATCTCATCAAATTCCCGTCGGGACTTGGCCGAGGCCGGCCGCTTCTTCAGGCTGTCCTTGTATTGCTGCTTACGCCTCTTGGCAGCATTGCCCTCGATGTTTCCGTAGGTGACAGTGTGGGTGGAGATGTCAGAGACATCTGAGCGGATTAAGTCATCATGTCCACTGTAGCGGTCGCTCTTGAAGGAGAACTTGCCGTACAGGTCACTTAGCTGGCTGTGTTTGGAGGAGGGCAGGCCAATGTCCAGGGGCTTCTTGCTCACGGACCTCGGCTGGGTGGTGAAGGGTGGGTTGTCACAGTCGTAGAGCCCATCGATGGAGCTGGCACTGCCAATGCTGTGGGGCCGGTGGTGATGGTGATAGTGGTCTTGGTACACGTTACTGTCCTTCAGCTGCAGGTTACCAAATGTTCTCTCCACCTCGCTGATGTAGTCACTGAAGAGGTTCTCCTCGCAGGGGGGGTTGTTGTAGGATTTACAGTCAGAATGTGTGAAGCTGCGGCGGTGCTCAGAGATGTCATAGACGGATGACTCGCGTCGGATGAAGTCTAGGGCGCTCTGTGGGGAGCCGTTCACGCCGGACAGGTTAGCCATGTTCTTGGCTGTGCGGAGCAGGCGCAGAATGTTGGAGTGTGTGTTGTTCATGGTGGCGGTGGGGGAGTTCATCACGGATTGTCGCTCCTCGATGGCCACCCCATGGATGCAGCTGTAGATACCCTGAAACAAGAAGAGAATGGAACAGATCAAGTCTCCAGAGAGGCTAAACACGATGGCAAGGAACACTCCCCCACTGCTAGTTGCCTAACTGGATAAGAAAAAGTCAGGGAAGCATGAAGCAGATAGTGTAAGGCACTCAAAGAAAGATGTGGCTAGAAGCTTGCCTGATATATCCCCCTGAATTTAGCAAGTTTCATACCCTAGCTAAAGTCAGTGACGTGACCATCAGAGTCGGGCATGGCCATACCAAGTGACTTGAGCAAACAGACTGGAATCACGAGACATGGCGGTCTTGCCTCAGCTCCACCACCAGCTTACCTTGGTTTTCCTTTCTATGCCCAGATTTTTATATCTTAATCAACCCATAGCGAAAAATACTGTCAGCCTCCTGGAAATAAATGGCGATGCTCTACAGAGGTTGAGGTTGCTCTGCTCCAGCTGCCAGTAAAGCACTGGGGAGCTCAGTAGCTCACAATGGCTACTCTTTTCCAGCTCTGACAAATTTTGAGCAGCTTTTAGAATTTTGGTCACCAAATAACAGCTGAGCAATTCTCTTCTTGAGCCAAGCATAAACCAAATTCACAGAGAGAGAAAATTCGGAAGCCCTGGGGTTAAAGAAGGATTTTTCTCCCACTGTGCCCTACACCGTGGGAGGGAAGAACTGGGATAAATATCAAGGGCTAACTAGGAACAAATAAGTCCCTTGTTGAATTCTCTCATTAATTCTCTCGTTAGTTCCTGTATTCCTTCTTATGCTTTCTCACTCCCTTAATATTATCACAAATCATTAATGTCTTAACAAATTAGTATTGATTGGAGCTCCTTGAGTATAGCTCCTCGTACAGAGCTCTAAAGAACACTGTCCAGGAGAGGGAAGGGGTTGGGTTTCTGGAGGGCACCCCATGTTCAGTTCTGAAGCCAAGCCAACCTTCTTCTCACCTCTGGCTCTCTGCTTTGAAAGGTGGACAAACTTGGAACTTTTTTCTCCGTCAAGGGAAGGTATTTAAAGAGGAGGTTGTAATGAACTGTGTCTTTGCAACAAGGAGGACTCAGTAGGAAAGGGACGTTGTCCCAATGGGTGGGGATAAGAAGAGAGATGGTTAGAAGGAAAATGGAAGCCTAATGGGAAAGAAGAAAAGTTTAGACGAGGTGAACCTCACTGTCCCACAGGACTTCAGTCAGACAGACAGTCTTCGAGGTTTGGTGATCTACTTTCTTTCTGCACCCTCCTTTCTAGCCCTTCTTTATTATGGCCAGGAGAAAATGACAAGCATTTTTCCTCTATAGAGGCATTGATTATGTCAAAGGGCTATGAATGGGATTTCTACCACAGGCCACAAGCTCCCGTTGCTTCTGGCATCCCCCTGCCTGGGACCCTGGGGAAGGACCATGCAGTGGAACACCACAGCCCAGGGACCACAGCTACTGCCAGTTCCATCCTGATCTGATGTTACTGAATAGCCTGAGTTAACTCACAGCCAAAGAGAAAGTGGAGAAATTGTTTTCTAGCAGTAAAATAGTGCAGGAAAATGATTAAAAGATGAAAGAATTTAATAGGAAATCCATTTTCTTACATAACTCCATTTGAGCCAAAGTGGGTCATATCTGGAACCTGGACCTCAATTCCAAAAGGACATGGGAGTTCACCTCTTACAAATGAGTTTTATAACTTTATTAACAAAATCAAAAGAAGTCCACTTAAAAAAAAATACCTCCCTGTGCCTTTCTGTTCATATTCAAAATTGTGTTCCTAATGCCTCACTTTGGACTAGAAATGAAGAAGAGATGTAAATAAAAAATGACTTAAGAGTTATACTCTTGTTCCAATTTAGGAAGTTTTTGGAATGTAAATTTCTTATGAGTCAGGACTTATTTCTGAAGGTTCTGCTAAGTTCTTTAACTCCCTATAACCCACACATGGTTAAAACAGAGTGGAACAATGAACCCACGTATAATATACCTTTGTGTGTTAGAATAAGACAGATATGTTATATTTCCCTATTTAAACAGAAATGTGATTTTTAAAGAATTAAATGATTAATACGGCCTTTACAGAACTAACTAATGATGATGAAAGGCATTTGGTAAGAAGCCAAATTTTCCATTTTGATAGATCTGCCAGTTCTTACTGAGAACCAAATGCCCAAACCCCACACAGAAAGCTGTTTCAAAGAAATATAGCATCCCCAGTTTTTGAGCCATGTGAAATTAAATCACACAAACTCCTGGGGAAATGTGTATGATGTGGTTTCTTGTGTTAACAACACAGGGCTGGAGTTAGTGCCCTCTTGGGTCTTTCTGCTCTGCAGAGTGCTGGGCTAAGCTGTCCTTACAAGCTCTGGGCATCTAAATCAAAGCACTTACTCTGCTGATGGAGAAGACCATGCCAGGCTTGCCAGAACAGACACCCATAAAGCAATGCCGGAACTGCCAATAGAAAAGGTGCTCGCAGATGAAGGTGATAAGGCTAAGGGCCATGGCCGCCCCCAACATGTAGAAGACTCCCGCCATGTTGTCGATGTCCAGCTGGCTGCTCATGACCTCATTCTTCTCGTTGTGGCAGATGCCAGTAAGCCAGAGAGCTTCGAGTTCTTCCATCTCCCCTGGAGACAGGGCAGAGAAGGAAAAGGGAGAAAGAGAGGAGAGGAGGGGAGGGGAGAAAAGGGGAAACGAACGGCGTTGGGAAAGAGAAAGAAAAACACGAGAGAGAAAGAGACAAGGAGACAAAGAAAATGGATAGAAGAAGTTAAGATATTCATTCTCAATGTAGTCAATAAGTATTCAATGAAAACTTAACATGGGTTCTGTAGGTGATACAAAGACAGGAGACATTACCTTGACTCTCCATTATCTATCCAGAATAAATCGGTATAAAAATAATCAATATGACAAGCTGTATACTGGTAACACGAGTTCAAATTAGCAAGATCAATTTGGTGGACGTAATGGCCAGTGGGTTTTTATGAGGGTGGTAAGACTTAGAGGTGGGCATAGTGGACCCGTGCATTTTAATTTATTTTATACAAAGAGGCACTGCAAGCAGGAGGAACAGCATGATCAGAGGGAGGGAGGCAGGAAGACACAGGCTTACTTAGGGAAAGGCATGCAGAACAGTCCAAAGAGAACTGAAAAAGCAGCTGGACAGAAAAGACCGATGCAAGAGTGCTGAAAACCTGAGCACAGACTAAGCACTCTGCACTTTGTTTTATAGACAGAGGCGAATAACATAATCAAAGAAGTGATTCAGAAAATTGCTCTTAAAATCTCAAGAAGCAGATTGGGTAGTGGGGGGGAGATAGAGAGAGACTGGTGAAAGACTGATTGATTCCCTAGGGCCTCTCGGATACACTGATCTCTTGTAGAGAAAAATAAAAATATCAAGAGTAAAGAGGAGTAAGCTTGCATAAAATAAGACCACCAAATGCAGACCTGCCTCCGTTTAACACTATTTAAGGATGCTTTGATTACTTCAATTCATGTCTGAATTCGATGACCTTTATCCACCTCTCCGGGTGTTAAGAATTAGGAAGGTAGAAATCCTAGACAAAAGGAAAATGAAAGAAAGCATGTGCCCTAGAATGCATCTAATTCTACACAAGCAAAATTCTGAAAATCTCATGAAGAAAACTGCTGGGTTCCAATAGTTTCAGTTTGGTAAAAAATTTGAAATTTGCATTATATGACTAATGCTTTGGCAACTTTTGCAAATCATTTCTACTGCTGCTCTTCCTCATAGACACAGGCTCTGTTACTGCCTTTAAGTGACAACTACGCTAAAATTACAGAAGCTCTTATGCCAAAATGGCTTAACACTCCCACTATAACGCCCTACTTTTCCCAATGTTAATCAAATCCCTTTGTACTCATTTCTGCAATCAAACTATGATTTTCCTAACTATAGGAGCAGCCACATTTATCTGGAGTCTCAAAATCCGCCTGTGATCTTCTGCTTCTGGCCTCATCACTAACAGCAAAGATTCTGCAGACACACTTTAAAGAACCACTTGGCTGCAAACATACTTTAAAGAACTGCTTGGCCTGTGGAGCCAAGAAGAGTCAGGCTGCTCATCCGTAACTAGAGTAGCTTATGTGAGGCTAACGGGAAGAGTGGGAACTTCGGACAATACGAGGAGGAGGGATGCAGAAGGCAGGAGTAGAATGAAGTGGGAGATGAGATTTTCTCAAAGCAAGATGGCTGCTCATCTACTGCCAGAGTGACACTGAGGAGTGGCTTCTTGTGTCTGCCTCTGAGGACCCCAGCCCTGCCTCCTAGCTCTTCCAGTTGAAAGAACAAGATGGGAGAGAGGAAAGAAGGAGTAGCTGGCCATGAGTTTAACTCTCTACCCTTTCTCTGGGCACGTAAAGAGCAGAGACCTTCACAGTTCTATCCACTGTTTTGGCCACATGTGAAATGATTGATTGGAACATCACATATCAACTTCTATTTTATTCCTGAAGGTTTGATTATAGCCTGCCCTACTGAAACATACCTCCTTGACCAACTACTTTAATCTTCTCACCCATCTTTTACCCCGTTGTGGGTTGAACTATGTTTCCTCCAAATTGATATGTTGAAGTCCTAACCCCCAGTACCTCAGGCTGTGATTTTATTTGGAAATAGGGTTATTGTAGATATAATTAGTTAAAATGAGGTCGTCCTGGTGTAGGGTGGACCCTTAATCCAATGTGACTCGTATTCTTAAGAAAAAGGGAAATTAGGACACTGACACATATAGACAGAATACACATGGATAGAACACCATATGAACATTAAGGCAGAGATTAGGGTGATGCTTCTACAAGCCAAATGCCAAATATTGTCAGAAAACCATTAGAAGCTAGGGGAGAAGCATGTAACAGATTCTCCCTCAGCAGCCCCAGCCCTGCTGACACTTCGATTTCAGACTTCTAGCCTCCAGAACTGTGAGGCAATACATTTTTGTTGTTTAAGCCACTCAGTTTGTAGTACTTTGTTACAGCAGCCCTAGAAAACGAATATGTATTTCCATATCTCATAATATACTATGAAATGCATTTCTGGAAATGCATGGCTTGGAGGAATGGAGAAGGAGGAAAGGTTGTTGTATTGGACTGGCTATTTGTAGAGACAAATGGGTACTCTTCTTTTCATTGACTCACCATCTCCAAAGAGCTGCAGAATAGCAAGGTCCACCTGGCGCTTCCACCCAGAATCTTTTTGGATGGCAATGCCATAACCGGTGGAAGCAAAGACCTTCCCACTGCCAATGGTCACCAGCTTGCAGCCCTCATCTCTGCCGGCCATGTAGTTCAACACTGCTGCATCGTAGATGAAGGCATCCAGCTTCCTGTACAAGAGAGAAGCCAACAAAATCCAAGGGAGGAATTTCAGAACAAAGCTACCTATGGGGCTGTTAATATGAAGCAGTAAGGTTCTAGCAAACTATGGAGAGAATTGGTTCAAAGTAAGGCTGAGGCTGGAACTCTGCCAGAACCTAAAGCTTTACATGATTTCAGGTTGAAAGGAGGAGCTTTTTCTCTCCCACTGGGAATGGTAAGAATGGAAGTTGGGCCTGAAGCCAACTCATAAACTGTGTCTGCAAAAGAGAAGGAGTAAAAAGGAATCAATAAAAATAATAACAGAAAAAATGAAAAATCACCACCACAATGATAACAACCAATAGCATGGGTTAGATTTATATAACATTTTTCATTTCTCAGTTCATTACAGTCCAGAGTGTGGACACATGTAGGTGTATGTGTTTCAAAAGACGTGCAATGCTATTTTTGTGGTCAGAAAGGTTCCAATATTCCACTAGGCAGCACAAGGATGAACTGAGAGGTTAAGGTGGTGATGGCACAGGCTCGAGTAAGAGCAAATGTGTAAAACTGCGAGAGAAAGCAACATACAGAAGAACTCAGATCTCTCAAATTCCTAAATTCATAAAAACCTCATTTTATGTACTGTGCTTTGCAAAGACTGGATACATACTGAATACATAGGGGAGGGAGTAAGACTAAGGGTAAGGGCAGAAAGGCATAAATCAATATTTGAAACCAACATTTAGACATATTGAAGATAGAGGGAGAAATTCAGATGTAGTCATACAGGTAGCAGAGAGGTCTGCATGAAAGAAAAGCATGAATCATTCCCCTCAGTTTTATAAGTTAAATAGCTTTGCTCCTCCTTGAGAAGAACCAAGCCCTTTCTGGCATGATAAGACAGAAAGTTTAGTAAAAGTTACCCCATAGAAAGGTGGCACACCCAAACACAGAGCTCTGATATGACTGAGAACTGTGGGTGTATCAGGGGACGGACTACCCAAGTGGTCCCAGCCCCAAGCTCAAATCCTGTCTTCTAAAGTCTGCTGTGATTTTACATGGTGATAAGCTACAATCTAACAGCATTTTAAGTAACATATGTGTAGGTGGCTCTTCCAGACATGGAGTTACTGGGGTACTGAGAGGAGGTCCGAGTGCTGCTAGGCATCATACAGCAAAGGATATCAGCTAGAAGACCCCTTGACCCAACCCCCAAATCCCAACAACTACAATGCTCAGTTGTCTATCATTTTCCACAGCTGTGCCTTCTGGAGGCTAAATGATCATAGGGACAAGCGTGGCTGGGACTATGCAAGCCAACGCATTTGTAGTTCACGCGCTCTTTCTAATGAGCAAATGCTCCCTAGAGTACAGAGCTGGGTCACAAAGAAAGCCAACACAATGCTGGGATGAGAGATCAGTCAACACATTCTTACTGTTCGTCATCTAAAAACGTTTACAGTTGTTTCTTTTATTTCTCCCTTGTCCACAGTCACAAGGACTGTCATTTTCACCTCTTAGACAACAGGTGTTTAAATTTAACTTGCAAATTAGTAAAGAGTAAATGAAGTCTTATCTGATTTAATTTTTTATGGCACCAAGTATGGTATACTAATACATCTGATTCAATACATGTTTAATAAATGTGAGGAACATATTCGGAAGCCTGAGCTTGGAAGCAGTTCTTACCCTGTTTTCAGGGAGAGCAGTGCATCGTCTACACCCCTCTGGTTGAACTTTCCCATGTAGGCATGCATTTCTGCATAGTTATTGCGAATATTCCTCTCTGTGCTTCCATTGGGCACAGTCCCAAAACGAAAAGGGGGTGAGAAGTCATTAGGTCTCTGGAACTGGAAAGAAAAAGAGAGAGAGAAAAAGAAGATGCTTTAGAAAATGTGAAGAGACAATTAAGTTAGCATCAGTGGATTTATAGTGGAAGGGACCCAACTATAATTCACCCGGTACGTTAGCCCTCACTCAGAAGCAGCAATTGCTGTCTGAAAGTGGACTTCAATTCAACTCAGTTTAATACATATTGTTGAGAGATTTCTATTTGGTCAACCCTGACTTTAATCTACAACCCTTGTAGATCTTTTTATGCACATTACACAATAACAGTGTTGATGAGCCCCCCCCCCCAAATGCTGTTAGCTTAACTGCAGTGAACTAATCACCTTTATTTCCAAAAATTGTGTAAAACCTGCATCCAAGTCTCTTAATTTAAGGGCTTTAAATACATCGTCATTACATTATTAAGACTACAGGGCCCTAGCGAGGTGAGCTATGTTATGCTCCTGAGGATAATTTGTTGATTATAAAATATGTTTTACTAAGAAATTTTCTCTTGACCTCCTCTGATGCATTCAAAGCTCAAATTTACCTTACATGGGTTGTAGGATAAATTGTAAAATCAAATACAATTTTAATTATGTTTCTCCCCTTGCTTAGGAATTGAGAATGAGTCTCCAGTGCCATCATAATAAAGCGAAACCTCTTGGATTTTCACCCCTATGACATCAACTTTATTTCTGGCTATTACCCTGCCTGCAATGAGTAAGTCTTTATGTTGCTTCCCGAACACATAATTTGTCCATTTGTATCTTCACGGCCTTATATAATGCATCTCCACAGCACAAACTCACCTTTCTCTCTAAGCCAGTTCATGTCCTTTGTTTCAAAATATAACTCAAAGCAATTTCTTCAGAAGACTTTCTGTGAATACCTTCTTCCATTAAGTCTACCCAAAAATGACCCGTCAGTACTTGTTATTCTTGGTGTAGATCATTGTAATTCACACCACAAATTCAACTACTCTCCAGATGAGGTGGCTAAGTCATGAGCACTAGTCTTCTGGTATAGTCATTTAGAGTTTAACCTCTAGATTAACAGATGTGGATTAAAGACCAGCTCTGCCTCTTACTACTGTGCTGACCTGGTGCAAGTAAGATGAACTCTCTGTGTATCATTTCCTTGTTTGTAAGGAGACAATAATGCCTAGTTTTCAAGATTCTGTGAGGACTAAAGGATATAATGCATAAGAAGTGCTTGGCACAGCACTTGGCACACAGTGAATGCTAAATAAATGTTCCCATATATTATTTTAAATTCATGTCTATATTCTGCATTTCCTAGTAAACTTCAGGCTCTCCAAGCTTCTCATTCTATTAGGATAGTAATGATCATATAGAATATGACCAGAGTAGCTCTGCTGGCCTTGGCATAAGAAAGGTGATGAGATTCTTCTTGGTTTCAATACTGTACCATTTACTTGGAAGATATATTTGAAAATCTAACCTGCCAATTCAGGAGAACTCTGAACCTTTGGAACTGCCTGGGCTTAGAAGCCATTCTTTTCCTTCTCAGAAAAAGGGGGTGTCATGGACCACAAAATGCCACAGCACTAAGAACCATAAGTGTCATCTAATTGCTCAGTGCTCCCCAGTTAAAAGTAGAGTCATGCAGTGGTGTTAGCAATCTGTTGTGCTTCAAAAGACCACTACCTCCTAACTGAAAAGGCTCCCCCGTGGATTCATCACAGTGCTTTTTGCCACTAAGAGTTTTTGTTTGATTATTTTTAAAGGGCTTGTGATTTTTAAGTGAAAAAAGACACTACGAAAGAGTCTAAGAGTTTCAGAGGTGAATGGGACACTCAGGGTTAACTAGTCCAAACCTTTCATCTTACAAATGATGAACCTGAGAGTAAGTAATTTGCTCAACATCACACAGTGGTGGTGATGGCAAACTTTAACAGGGCCCCACCGGCCTAATTAATAGTTACTCCTGTCTACTACTATCCCCAGCAGATAGCAAGCTTAAAGTAGACAGAGATACACTTTATTGGAAGAGACAGACACCAGAGTGCTTTGCATTTCACTGTCAAATAGAGGAAGGCTATCCGCTAAATCAAAAGTAGAGTAGATTCTATGATAGGCAGCAATACAACCAGATAAACCCCCCACTTTGCTAGGACACTGACAACTGATGCTTACAATGACTAAGACACTCTAGGGCCCAAAGTATTTTCTGAAGCATCAATGAAAGCTATAATCATGTCCAATATAATTCTGGTATAAATTATTATATTCTATTTTTTTTTTCAAAAATTGGCAATCCATGCAAGGTACATGCAACAATTTTTGATTAACCACATGGAATCCAATGCCTGGAGTGCCTCACTTCCTGATGAAATTATGTTATGGCAAGTTTCCATACTTCTACATACTAACTTTTAATTTTAAATTATCTTTAGATGTCTACAGACTGTTTTACTACTGCATCCTTGAATAAATAAAAACTAAAGAAATGATAAAGAACCTAGAATAGCCAAGACAACTCTGAAAAGGAAGGAAAAAATTTAAGGATTATACAGCTCGACTTCAAGATTTATTATAAAGCTGTAGTAATAATGACAGTGCGGCATCAGCATAGACATTATCAGGATAGAATAGAGTGTCCACTGATAGACCCATACACATATGGTGCAAAGTCAATTCAGTGGAGATAGGAGAGTCTTCAACCAAAGGTGCTGGAACAATTAGATATCTGTATGCAAAAAAAAGAACTTTGTTCCACACCTCACAAGATATACAAAAATTAACTCAAAGTGGATCATATACTGAAAATATAAATCCTAAAATTGTAAAACTTCTAGAAGAAAATATAGGAGAAAATCTCTGTAATCTTGAGTTAAACAAACATTTCTTAGGTACAACACCAAAAGCACAATCCATCCACAAAAAAAAAAAAAAAAAAAAAAAAAAAAAAAAAAAATTTTTTTGGGAAACACCCAAAAAACAAAACCCCCCCAAAAAAAAAAAAAAAAATTTTTTTGGGAAACACCCAAAAAACAAAACCCCCCCAAAAAAAAAAAAAAAAATTTTTTTGGGAAACACCCAAAAAACAAAACCCCCCCAAAAAAAAAAAAAAAAATTTTTTTTTTAAAAAAAAAATTTTTAAGGAAAAACCCAAAAACCAAAACCCACCCAAAAAAAAAAAAAAAAAAAAAAAAAAGATGAAAGAAATTTGACTTCATCAAAATTAAGAACCTCTCTTTGAAAAAAGCAGTTAAGATCATAAAAAGTCAAGCCACTGACTGAGAAAAAACACAGGAAAATAAATTAAAGCTATTAGAAAAAACTAAAGAAAGCAGATACTGACATAGCAAGACATATAGCATCTTCCATAAGAAAATAATCAGAGAAATCAAATAGTCAGTTACGGGGCACAAAGAGAGCACTGGTCTGGGAGGCAGTTTGGATTTGAATTCCAGCTCTGTCTTGGGCAAGCTGCATGAACATGGGCAAGTTATTTAAATTCATAGAGCCCCATTTTTCTGGAAGCATTTTAATGAATAAGATAATATGTAGGAAAGCACTTAACACAATATCTGGCACATGGTGGAGTCTCAAAATTGTTAGCTGCTTCTGTGGGGATGAAATTCTAATATCTAAAATTGCCCTATGTAAGGCAATGTTCCCTAAGATTGAAAACTCCTGTTTTCTAATTTGTTCCTTAAACTAGGCCAGTCTGGGAACCAACAGAGAGAGCATATTGCCCCAGAATTAGCCAAAACAGAAGCAGAAGTGAGCCTGTCTTTTCCTTTGAAAATTCTTGTCCGAGCTTGGTAAGATCTGTGAGGTTCAAATAAAACACAGGTTTTTAAAAATTGCCATTGGAACTTGAATTTTACTAAAATTAATGTGCATGGAGAACTGTATGTTTAGGGATGCCCATGGGAAGAAGAAAAAAATAATCTTCCAAGTATCTTGATGATTCCAGTAAATACCCTTATAATAAAATGTACCCGAGCCATAAGGCATTATGTGGCACTTGTTTAACCTGAGTGGCAATCAATGCTCTCTGGGGATTTGGGAAGGAGTAAATTTAATGCTGTCAAGAATCAGGATGTCTTAAAATCCGTGGAACAGGTAGGACCGTGAAAATAATTTTTTTAAAAATATAAAAGCCCAAAATACTAGGGAGACCAGCAATTGAATTAAAAACTCCATATGATTTTAAAGTAGGGAATTTTATACATACTCCTTATTAATCACCTCTGGCCATCATAGGGCTTCCTTGAATTTGGAATCTTTTTCTAGGAGTCACCCAGATTGGGCTTATTAAAATTTAGATTCGAATAGGGAAATAAAAAAACAGAACGGAAAGAAAATTAGGGATTAGTCCCATTTCCTAGATGAGGAAACCAAAGCCCCGAAGAGGTCAAGTAAGTTGTTCAAGGCCACATGGTGTAACAGCAGGACAAGCTGAGGCTTGACCCTGGGAACTGACTGCGCATTGCCAGCTTGAATGCCAGCAGAGCAGTCCTACTCCTGCTTGTTGGGGAGCAACGCTAGACACTGTAAGTGGGACCACGTAGTGAGGGTGTCCTTCCCTATCTGGCATATCAAATACCAACTCCCACTCTTTCCACTGGATTCAACACATGGCTTCCAACAATTACTGCAAGCATGCACTTGCAAGAGGGCAAAACAATGCCAGAATGCCAAGAGAACTGTAATCTCACTTGATCCTCCTGGAGCAGCAGGGAATCAGAATTCAGCCCTCTGTGCTGCTCAGATCATCATCTCAGCCTTTATCTTAATGACCTCAAAGTGAATTAATCTCAGCAGTCATGCAAGGAGTAGGTGCCTGAAGGCCAGGAGGAAAGGCCCCTGCCCCCACCCAGAGATGATCAGACTGTAAGGCCCTGGGGTGTCTCACTAAAAAGCCTCTTATACAGCCTCCTGCAGAAAGAAGGGAAGAAGGGTCCAATCAGGGAAGTGGAGATTTGGTCTATTTTGTTTTATTATTTAGTAAATATATAAATTGATATTTCTACATATAGTGCATTATTAATTCATTGATAATCGCCACCCTTATTCAGCACCTACGTACAGGCTGAGGAGAATAACTGACATTATCTTTTCTGACTATAATGATTAAGATACATCAATTCATTTGGCACATATTTACCAAGCATTTATTAGTGTAGGAGACTGCATTAGGAGCTGTGGATACAAAGATGAAAAAATCAGGCCCTATTTTCAAAGAGTTACATATCAGAGTCAGACATGTAAACATTCATTCAGCTTTTCATTCATTCATTTGATCATTCACTTATTCTTTCATTTATATAAATATTCAGCAATTATTCATGGTTATCTATTGTGTATGGACAAGACTCTGGGTATTGGGGATTCAGTATTGCAGAAGAATAAGATCTTGTTTTCAAGGAATTCACATTGTAAAGAAGGTAAATAATAAGCCTGTTTTGGGGTTTTTTTTTTTTTTTT
>NW_007727257.1:111962-114522 GCF_000696425.1 Galeopterus variegatus
TTTTTTTTTTTTTTTTAATGTAGTAGACTAAAACCAGCCACAAATTCTTTGTCATTCCTTATACCAAGAGGTGAGGTCTATGTCCCAGAAGTGACATTCTGGGGCTTCTGAGGCTAGAACATGAGAAACTTTGAAGCTTCTGTGTTGGCATCTTAGAACCTCGCTCCAAGAGAGTTTTTAAAAATCAGTTTACCAAGTAGGCAGTCCAGCAACCCTGAGGCCACCATGGTGGAGACACCACCTGTAGGTGCTCCTGTCCACAGTCAAAGCTGAGCCCTGCCTTCCAGCTATTCCAGCCAGAGCACCAGGACTTAAAGTCATTTTGGACCCTCCAGCCCAGCTGAGCACATACCAGCAACCAGCTGAATACCAAGTGATCTCAGTTGACGCACATGAAGTAGAATCATCATCTAGATAAACCCCAATTGAATATCTGACCTACAAAATAGGAAAATACAATGAAATGGCTCTTGCTTTAGGCCGCTAAGTGTTGGGATAATTTGCTGTGCAGCAATTGATAACTGGAACGCAGACGATTTCAGAGTGAAAATGAAGTCGTGTGAAGAGACTGACACAGTGTAACAGGATAAAGAAGGACAGTTAAGAGAACAAGTTTAGACTGGCTGTCCTGAATAGGCCTCTCTGAGAAGGTGGCGTCTGGACTGAGACTTGAAGGATAAAGAGGAACCAGGCACATAAAGACCAGGGGAGAAGCATATCAGGCTAAACCCGATACATGGCTGACACAGGACAAGCTTGGTGTGACTTGGCAACAACGGACAACGTGATGAGTGCTATGGAACACTGCACGAGAGCCTAGCAGATATGGCCTTGGTGACGGGAGGTGACACGGCTGCAGAGGGCCTTGATCACAAAGAGAGGTGAATTATGTGCTAAGGAGTTCAGAGTTCATACTCAAAGGGATGGAAAACAGTAGAGTCTCTGGAGCCAAACTGCCTGAGTTCAAATCCCAACTCTGCCGCTCGATAGCTGTGTGACCTTCAGCAACTCACTTAACTTCTCTGTGCCCCAGTTTCCACATTTGTACAACAGGTGAATAACAGTAGCTGCCTCATAACGTTTGAGTATTCAACCAGTTAATCTGGGCAAAGTGTTAGTGGAGTACCTGGTACATGATAAATACACTATGTCAGCTATTATTATCATTATTGTTACTATCGCCTTCGTAGTCATTGGAAGCAACTGAAAAATTCTGTCAGAATGACGAGACTGGGTTTTTGTGTTAGAAAGAGTGCTCAGGTATCAGCAGAGATGGTGGGAGGGAACGAGATGGAGGGCCAGGAGCTGAGGAAGTCTTGAGCTCCCAGAATGGTCTGGGCACCAGGGAGGAGTAAGAAGGGATAGAAACAGCATCAGATGCTGCCCCCATTTTCCAAGAGCATGGAAGATGGCATGTGCACAACCAACTAACATGCAGGAGCACAGAGGTGTCTGCCATTGCCGTGGAAATTCCGAAGGACAAAGGTTGCAGCCAGCCAGGGAGTCCTGGGAGGCTTCCTGAAGGAAGCTGGACAGAAGCTGGTGGGGAGGATGGGCTGGATTTGGAAGGATGAAGGTGGGAAGTTAGCATCAGTTCAAACTAGAGGAACCTTCTGCTTTAAGACTCCTCCCACCCCATTAGTTTTCAGGGTGACAGTGAGGAAACATATTTGCAGAGAAGTCTTGGAAGCCATGACACCTGAAGAGCAGGTTCTGAAAACAAAACCAAATATCTCCTCAATGCTGATGGTGCCCAGGCTGTTGTTGTGACCACTGGACCAGGTCATCTCCTGCTCAGCTGTCACCAGTCCTAGGGAGGTTAATTAGAGTTGGATCTGGTGGACGACAGCACAGAAATGAAAGCAACTCTGCTAAAATGGAGAGGGTGGCGAGGAATTGCCTTCTTAGGTAGTTGGCTACCTTGAGAAATGGCTCTTCTCATTTAGTCTGAGTCCAATCAGTACATGCAGATTCGGACAAACCAGTGCTGTGACCTTGCAGAGATGGATACTGGACATCCTGTTTGCAGGGATCCATCTGCCGGAGACATGGAATCTGGGGGCTTTTGTCTTCAAAGCTTGGCAATCCTACACATAAATACTTATCCTATTACTTCAGATTTTACATTTGAATCATAAAAAGAATCAATGCCCATATGCCACTAAGCCCTTGGAGGCACCCAAGAGAAAAAGGTGGAAGGCCGAGGACACAAGGATGGCTTTGGCCTGTGCTGCTATTTATCAGGAGGTGGCAGAAAGTCTGAATTCTAAAGAGACCAACTTTTCACCTACCTAGCACCCTCTTGCATCATATTATTGTCATGACATTCTACTTTAATAGTACTTTTAAATTATTTACTTTTATAGCATTATATTGTTGTTGTTGTTGATGTACACTTCGGTGGATTTTAACCGTGAATAGACTCTTGGAGCTGCCACCACAATCAAGATACAAAACCATTCCATCACCCCCAAAACCCTCGTGCTGCTCTTTTAGAGTCACACTCTGCCTTTGCCCTTAACCTCTGGCAATCACTGATCTGTTTTCTATCCCCACAGTT
>NW_007727257.1:115283-122311 GCF_000696425.1 Galeopterus variegatus
TTCCTTTTTATTGCTGAGTAATATTCTATCGTGTGATGTACCAGTGTGTTTATCCACATATCCATCGAAGGACATTTGGGCTACTTTCAGTTTGGATGATGATGACTGGAGCAGCTATGAACTTTCATGTACAGGTTTTTGTGTGAACATAAGTTTTCATTTCTGTAAGGAAAATACCCAAGAGTAAGAGAGATGGGCTATGTGTCCCCTGCCCCCAAATCTTTTTACATCTCTTCTCTCTTTTGATCTTCCCAGTTTTCCTAGGAACTATGAAGCAAGTATAGCAACTATTATTATCTTCATTAGCCCAGGGGTGTTGTACGAAACCATGCTGCCTGCTATCAAGTCCTTCCATAGTAACATCCTATAGCCCAACCAAGATGAAGGGGGTGTGTGTGTGACCTCAAGCTCTGAGCAGCGTCTGGAGAGAGGAGGAAGTGGCTGGAGGAGGCAGCGTCCTGCTTCTCCCACCGTGATCTCCTGCTGGGCCCAAAGGAGGAAGAAGATCAGATGGTAACACAAAGAACAGACCTTCTGAAGGCACAGAAGGAAATGCTCAGGACTGACGTGAAAAGGAGGTAGTCTGTGTTTACACTGAAAGGACAATTTCATGGTAAAACTGTAAATGCGCACATCAGTGATGGACTAAAAGATGAAACTCAAAACGGAGCTCTACCACTTATTAACTGTACAACTTCATAAACAAGCCACTTAGTCTCGCAAATGAATTTTAACAATGTTCCAGGAGGAGAAATGAGGTACGACATTCCATCAGATTCTTCATGTGAAACATGGGGCTCAGAGTAGCCACCCAGGACCCTACCCCTGGGACAACCTGGCTGTGGATATAGTGACAGATCAGGAAGTCAGACTCTTCACCTTCATGAACGTTATAATCTGTAATGGAGGTGGGAGGAATAATTAATTATTTTTACATTTCATTATAAATTATTCATTGGAGAGGATATTGTTCAAATTCATTCAAAGGAGGTCTCTGAAGTATGGTAATAACATTATAGAATGTAGTTAGAAGGTACAGGTATATAATAAAAGTGACAAAATTAACTCAGTTCTCTTCCTGGGCCCCAGACGAACCTGATGACATTTTACTACCGCCAAAAAGTGAGTTAGTATATGATAGGCAGTTAGCACCTTAATCATTTCTGCTGCTTTTTCTCTTATTATCAATATGAGGGTTATAACTGTCCACAGTGGCAAACACACATAAGTTTGTGTGTGAAGAGATCTGCACTGGGAGGTGAGAAGGCTGGCAAGTCTGCCCTTCTCCTGCCTCTGGCCACGCCATCATTCTAGAATGTGTCTTCACAACTCTGGATGCTGTGCTGCTGGGGAAGGAGCCCCTTGCCTCTCTGAGCTCAGTGTTGAGCTTGGTTCCAACAGTAAGCTCCAGAGGAGAGAAGGTGGTGGAGGGACTGGAACCACCCTCCTGCTGTGGCCAAAACAAAAGTTTGTATGAAATAAAATACCAGTTCTCCAGATTTCTGGAATTTAGGTAATTATCAGTTTTCCTCACAATGATGATCTTAATACAGTAAAGCAGTCATAGCTTTTGTATTTTACAAAATTTGGATATACATGCCCTCATAAACATTTCCTAAAATATTTCATAAAATCACATGTGGCATTATACTGCATGTTAGATAACTGAAGTTTAGTCCCTGAGCTAGTAGAGCCAAGCAAATGAGTTTATTCTATATTAACTACATTAACTTCACCATGTCATAACCCATACATTGAAGTTTTAGGTGTTTGGCAAATTCTTGTGTCTGCCATAAAATATCATCTTCAAGACACATTTATGAGCATAAACTATGTATAAGTCACTGAGCTCTGAAACGAACTGAGGCAACAGATTTGATCCCTACATTTCAGCTTTTTTGAAAGTAATTATAATAATCTAATGCCAGCAGCAGCTAACACTCCTACAGCACTTACTACGTGCCACACAATTTACATATAGTAACTCACTAATCTCATCAACTCTATGAGGTAGACACGATTATCCCCATTTAACCAACTAGGAAACTAATGCCCAGACAGGTAAATAATTTGAATAAGGCCATAGAGCTAGAAACCAGCAGAGCAAGGATGCAAACCCAGGGTGCTCACACTTAACGATAAAATGCATCCAGAGTTCTATGCACACAGGACAGATGCTCAGGAAACATGTGCAGAATAAAGAATCCAGTGACTGAACAGGTGTGCCAAGATCCAGTGGGAGGTGAGGAAAGCAAGGGCGCTGGAAGTTTAGGGGAGTAGAGACTCTTGTGAGAGGATGGGGGTGGGGAGGCTGCACATACAAGGCAGAGATGGAGCCGACTCCCACAGGTAGGCCAAGATCTGCACAGGCGAAGAGCTTTGGGGAGGGTGATCAGGGCAAGCGGACTGGCATGAGCCAAGGTGCAGAGGGACCTGGGCACAGCGTGTGCACTGAAGTTGGAAGGAACGCTCTCACATGTTAAGGTGGGACACTAAGTTGGCGCCAGATAGAAGCCATGCCACAGTGCACACTGAACGGTCAGGCTGAGGAAGGACGCCACGTGAACCTCCAGCACGAAGGGGCAGTGATCCTTCAGCTAACGCAGTGTGGCTTGAAGAACGGAGAGGTGGGAGAAGGGACGTTTTCTGGAAAACTGCTAAGAACCTGGACTGTTTTCAGGGGGAAAATAAAGGGAGGAATAAATGAAAATGACATCAAAGTGGAAGACACACCCAAGTGCGCCTATATATGTGGAAGAATGACAGTGGCAGAGTCGACCTCAATCCCATCACCTCCGCACCCACACACTTGCCCACTCCCTGCAGCTCCCAGAACACACCAGGCAAGCTCCCACCTTCACATGCCCTTCTCTCTGCCCAGAAAGGCCCAGATATCTGCACACACTGCTCCCTGACTATCTCCAGGCCAGACTTCATGGTCTTCCCACAGAGGCCTCCCCTGACCACCCAATCACTCACTATCCCCCTTCTCTGCTTTATTTTTCTCCATAGCAGTCAACACCTTCCAATACTGTTTATAATTGCCTTTTAAATTTATTTTCTGTCCTCCTCCCCGTTAGAAGGTAATATACTGCACATGATTTTTGTCTGCTTTGATCATCACTGCTCTATCTCTAGTGCCTAGAACAGTACCTGACACTTACTAGGCTTTCAATAAGAATGAATGAATGACTCAGTGAATGAATGAGTTGAATAGCACAAATGTGGATACATTTATTATATTAAAAACCCCATTCAAAGTGCACTGCTTACTGGTTAAGACATCATGCAACATCCAGTTGAGCATTAATATTCCTCAGATCTAGTGCTGGTCTGGCGTTCTGGTGAATAAAGAGTTAATTTGTCCTCATGCCAGTTGAGGACATCTTTCCTGGCATCTTCTCCATTTTTCCTTTAAAAAATATATCAGATGTGAGATCCCACAAGAGCTTGTCAGATTTAGGACTTGACAATGTATATGAATATTTCTTTGGCACCAAAAATGCGACAGAGTTGGGGATGATTATGATAACATGGAGATGAAGTGGAACACAGGAGCAAGGACAAAGGCATTTGAGCTTCATTGTTATGCCACCCTATGTGTGACAGTGGCCTGGGTTGTGCTCCTTTAGACTACTTTTAAGCAAGACTGTTACAAACAGGTGTTATCGCCATCCACTCTCTCCACCCCACAGACTGACCTGTGAGGGTGCACAGATTGTTCCAGATATTTCCTGAAAGCTGTGGGTTCTAGCAAGGAGAAATGGCCTTTAAACAAGATTTCAAGTAAAGGATACAGATGGATTCACCATGGAAACTTGGATTCTGAAACTGCATTAGAAGCTCCAGCAGCTCACATAATTTTGGGGAGAATACTGAAGGTTGCTACTAGGATTTCCATATGCAAGATGCTCCAGTGAATTTAGGGGCACTCCAGTTATTAGCATGATAACCTGAGGTTCCTAACACAGTGTCTCAGCATCTTCAGAGGCATGAAGCTGGGTTGGGGGTAGGACTGGCGAAGGCCTGTGCTAGGCAGGGCCCAGGGCAAGTGGGGATCTAGGGAGAGGCAAGTAGGGGGACAGGCACACCTCTGTGCTCCTGGCAATCGATCAGATCAATCAGTTCCAAATTGAGAAATGGAAATGCCAGCATGTGCACACACTGTCACATTGTGACCCATTTACAGCACAGCAGAACTTCTTGCTTTGGTCAATAAAGTCAGTCCTATGTGAGGGACATTCCAGGTAATAGAATGACAGCACTGGGAGGTGGCCAGTGATCTCTCCAGGCAAACTGCATCCCCCTCTGGGGTTCACAATGGACCATCACAGGAGAGGACTCTGACAATCCTTTAGTGAAGAAACTTATTTAAACTTGTCACAGCATTTCCCTAAACTTGTTTTGCCAGGGATTTTTTTTTTAAGGAATACCCATTATGTCTCCCAGAACATCCTTGGGCTGTGAAATAAGAGTTTGAGAAATGTCAATTGAGTAACTTCCTCACTACCCGGAGGAGGAAACAAAGACCAAACAGCCATGTTCCCTGTTCCTGTCCCCTCCCTCCCTTTTTATTTGGCCACCACACATGTATTGGGTGCCTACTCTGCACAGGGAACTGCACCAGAGGGTCAAGGGCAACGTAAGGCAGACTCTTCTGGGCCTCGGAAGAGTCCTTTAGGTCCTTTAGGACCAATGGGAGACCAGTGTGCCTAAGACATCCTTACTGGGTCTCCAGTTTTAATGTTAACATAATTATTAGAAGGGATTGCTACAAAAGTAAAACATCAATAACTATGTTGGTAGAGGAATGAACTTTTATATTTCCCGTTTACTAAGGGTTAAGCCCCAAATCTTATACTTTCAACCCTTTTGTTGAAAATCATTCTCAACTATATTAATTCACATTGTATTTTAGGGTTATCATTCATTCCAACATAATCAGTGAACACCTGCGACGTGCCATGATGCAGGGATATGGCTGCTCTGCAGGAATTTACATGCAAAAGACCAAAGATGGATTAAGACATTATGTTTAGATTCTATGGTTTAAGAGAATATGTACTTATTCCAGGAAAATCCTAGAAACTATTGTTACTTTCAATGATTCCTTGATATAAGCTTGTTTTGTTATCATTTATCTCTTTTCCTCTTTAAAAGCAGAAAGTGGTATAGTTATTCTAGGGCTGGCTACCCTTTGTTAAATGAGTGATATACAGGAAACTAGAGAGCACCAGCAAACAGCGGCTGATCGAGCAGCGGAGGTCTCATCATGCAGAGAACTGCGCGGGCCTCACACATGCACACACAGAGGGGCCCCCTGTCTGCTCTCCTCACACAGGACATGGGGAATAATCAAGGGCTTGGAAGAAGTCAAATATCTGCCAAATAAGGCCTGAAAGCACTTGATAATTTAAGATCTGACAAGCCACAATAGTAGCACAGTTGGACACCACATTTATTCAGATTTCTTCTTAAATACCTGCCCCATTTAGATGGTTTGATAGGAGTGGAAACCACAAGATGAGAAATTCTATCTGGGACTATGCATGTCAAATATTTCTTATCAACATTACTCTTTCTTCCTTCTCCCCCAACCATTAGTTACGATATTATCTTTCACTGTTTCTCAAATTCAAATGGCTGAGAAAGAACAAAAAGTATTGGCTTATACTACGAACACTATATGAATTATGTAACTGTCTTCTCATTCATTTATTTATTGACTAAATGATTAATTCATTCATTATTCAATAAATATTTGAGCACCTCGATGTGCCAGATTCTATCATAATTACTGCAGATACATCAGTGAACAACAACAGAAAAAATTCTTGCCCTCGTTGAGGTTACAGTCTAGTATAGAGATTCAAATAAACATTATAAATATGTTAAATATTAGTATATGACATCATATATTATTTCTATTAATGTAAATAAGATAAAAGGATGAAATAGAGTAAACTTATTTTACAGCCTCTTCTAAATTTTAGGTCAGATTTTCATCTGGTGGCCTGAACTTAGATGGCCCATTCCCTGGAAACTCTTGTCTCTAACAATATACCATCTGTAAATGCCTTCCTCTTTGAATCTAGTCCAACTAGCCTGGTCTGATGTAAATTTTTAGAAGAACAACTTCAAGTTTGCATCAGATAAACCCATTCCCTGGAAACTCTTGTCTCTAACAATATACCATCTGTAAATGCCTTCCTCTTTGAATATAGTCCAACTAGCCTGGTCTGATGTAAATTTTTAGAAGAACAACTTCAAGTTTGCATCAGATAAACATTAAAATTTATTTTTCCACTTAAAACCCAAAGTGTGTTTCATTCAAGGCTTGGAAAAGAGTCTTTTTCTAAAGTAACCAAATGAGCTGAAGAGATAAGATTATTAGCAAAATAGCTTGCCTTTGAATTGCAATTCATATTTGGGAAAATAATCTGGATGAATCCATTCTACGCTTATACTGTTAAAATTCTAATTAGAAGGAAATGTGGTAATATTTTCTCACCTACCTAGTAGGAAGTTACTGAAAAATTTCCTTTTCTAGCTCTATGATAATTCTATTAAGAGACCAGCCTGCTAGATCCTTTTTAATGGTTCTAAGTGTGTATATCATGTTTCTTTCGTCAACAGATTACAGAGAGAAGCTAGCCTATTTTACAATTATTTGTGAAATTCTAAATCAGGAGCCAATTAACAAAAAGTCTCTAGCCCACGTCAAAGTAAGCTGTAAAGAAAGACATTTCTCTTTATCAGATAAGAGGCCCCTATCACCAGGTAGGTGGTACGTTTGGTGAAATGGTAGACTTGACCAGCTGAGTTGGTAGTGTGGGATAACTTACTAAACACACAGAGAATGTCTTTTATTCTTTAATAACTTAGATAATGGGATGAAAAACTTGCTCCTTAAACCTGCTGATGACATCAAATTGGATTGGATAGCTGGTTACTTGGGAAACAGAACTAAACATCAAAAGGATAAGCCTGCCATTATAAAAGGGGATATTGAAAGGATGAAGTTCAAT
>NW_007727257.1:122403-125252 GCF_000696425.1 Galeopterus variegatus
GAGAGAAGCTAGCCTATTTTACAATTATTTGTGAAATTCTAAATCAGGAGCCAATTAACAAGGGAAAAAAGTCTCTAGCCCACGTCAAAGTAAGCTGTAAAGAAAGACATTTCTCTTTATCAGATAAGAGGCCCCTATCACCAGGTAGGTGGTATGTTTGGTGAAAGGGTAGACTTGACCAGCTGAGTTGGTAGTGTGGGATAACTTACTAAACACACAGAGAATGTCTTTTATTCTTTAATAACTTAGATAATGGGATGAAAAACTTGCTCCTTAAATCCGCTGATGACATCAAATTGGATTGGATAGCTGGTTACTTAGGAAACAGAATTAAACATCAAAAGGATAAGCCTGCCATTATAAAAGGGGATATTGAAAGGATGAAGTTCAATTAGGAAGTATACAAAGTACTCTCACAGGATATAAAGCCACAGTGCACTAGAGCAAGAAGGCACAGAAACTGGCTTTGTCAAAAGCATGGTCAAGAAAGACCATAGAGTCTTCGCGGACCACAAGCTGCATGCATGGGCACTGCAGTGCTGCTTCTCAAATAAGGGGCCTATAACGGAAAGCTAAAGAGCAATGTGGCATGGGGAAGGATGTGGTCAGCTCTCTTATGCACCAGTTGGAGGGCTTTATGACCACAGTGTGCTCTCTTCTCTAACTCACAACTGAAATTTGAGAAGGTTTAGAAAATAACTGACGGAGAGGGTAGCCAAGTTTTATGGTGAAAGGTTAAAAAGCTGGGTTTATTTAACCTTGAGAAGAGTATCCAAGGAAATTCCTCTGTTGTACTTGGTATTCCATGTTTTAAGAACTGTTTAGGTATCTGCCTCCTTCACCAGACTGTGACACTAAGACTGTTTCAGCACGCATCCAACACCTCACAGGTAGGGTTTCCATCAAAATTTGAGACACACTTACACTAAAGTCACATTTGCTGTTTATATGAAATTCAAATTTAACTGGGTACCCTCTAATTTGCTAAATCTGGCAGCCCTACTCAAAGGGTGACTAATAACCATCTAATAGATATTTGTTGAACTAATTTCTATTATATACTAGATACTATGCTACTGCAGACATTATAAAAACTTAAAAGTGAGGAAGATGTAGTTAGTGTAAAGAATAGAAGAGAGGGGCAGGATTTTGGCAGCAGGTAGAATTTAGATTGAACAGGGGCTTACAAGGTGTAGAAGGGACACAGAGGTGACAAAGCACGGATACTGGTCTTTCGTATTGCAGGGCTTCTAGGCTTCAGCATGGCAGCTGTGAAGGACTCCTGAGGTAGGCTGTGTGGTTGGATGCTAAGCTCAGTACTGACAAAAAGGTCAGAGAGAATGTGTTTACTCAGAGCTGTTCTGATTTTCCTATGCCCTATTTGAGTAGTGGTTTTTGTTAGATATTTAGGATCTATCTGATGAATGAATAAATGACAAGTAGGTGGTAAGACTGAAAGCAATAAAACTGACTTCCATCCCTCATTTAGAAAATGTAAGTACATTAAAGTTGCATCATACAGGTATGCAGGATAAGGCACATTAATAGACAGTGTGCATTGAGTGTGACTTGGCCAGCAGAGACCCTGAGTACTACAGAGGAGCGGAAGAGAGCCTTGGGCTGGAAACGAGAAAAAGAACTTCAGGGACTGAAACCATTGGGACTCAGGCTCTCCCAAACGCACACCTAACTGGACATTCTATGAATTTTCCAAATGACAATGGGCCATTAGGGACAGTCAGTATTTCCTTCAGTAATGGGCAGATTGTGATAGACGAGTAGTGGTTATTTTTGACAATAAGAATTTAACTTCTATTGCTAAATAAACTAGTCAAAATAGGTATTAATTAAAAACTTAGGGATGTAATGAAGTCTCTGGCTTCATCAACAATTTGCAGTGAAGCTAAGGCTCTTCTCTAAGTCTCCAAGAGAGCTTGAAGTAGAGGAAATTAGGTTTATTTTTTTCTGAGAGTTTGAAAGAACAGACAATTCTTTGGCAAGACAGACCATGCAAGCAGGGAAGGTGTTAAGAAAGATCCAGTTTTGTAATCTGTTCACTCCCGTGAGAAACAGTTTGCTTGGGGTAAGGCCTAGGAGTCAAGCGGAACCATATCTGAAGCTCACATTTGAAGTAACTGTTTTCTATCACAGTGAGCGGCAGCAGATTCAGCAACGTTCCCTGAGCTCCTACCATGTGTCTAGGAGGATACTGGGAGCTTCCTCTCGAAAGACCTGCAGGATTGGCTATGAAGAGGTACCAGGCACCTCTTGCCCATGGCACATGCCCTTTATCCAGGCATCCTTGGATCCAGAGCTATTTTCAAGGGGTTAAGCTTTGCAGAGTGACTCCCCCATTCTTCCTTCCATACTTTGTCCAGCCATGACATATTACCTGTCCTCCACAAGCCACTCTACGTTCACCCCAGAATCTCATTGAGACAGGCAAGTGCGGGGGGCAGGAAGGGTGGAGGAAGGACCGAACAGTGGGCCCCAGGGTGGATTCATAGCGGTTTGCAGCTTTCAAGGCACATGTCAATCATCTGTTAGAAATCATGGGCTTTGTGACATGGATTTAGGGGCAAACCCTGGGTTGTATTCCTGAGGCACTGTTCTAAACACTTTACAAGTAGTAACTCTTTAATCAGCACAACAGCTAGAAAGTAGGTAACATTTTTATCCCCATTTTATAAACTAGGAAACTGAGGCACCAGAGGGGTTTCAAAACCTAGCTAGATTACAAAGCCTCTTGTCTTAGTTTTCTGTTCTATATGGGAGAGGTAGGTAGCAATCTGCCTAAATGGTTTGGGGGGAGAAGTAAATGAGACACAAAATGTAAAGCATCTAGCTGG
>NW_007727257.1:125509-127770 GCF_000696425.1 Galeopterus variegatus
AAAAGCCTCTTGTCTTAGTTTTCTGTTCTATATGGGAGAGGTAGGTAGCATCTGCCTAAATGGTTTGGGGGGAGAAGTAAATGAGACACAAAATGTAAAGCATCTAGCTGGGGGAATGCCACCATTGGTGACTAATAGCTGGCCTGCTCTCTGAGACTGTAACTACTGATGCGGTTTATATAAAACCACATAGTGATTACCATGGATGAAGGCCATGGTTGCTAATATTGCAAAAGAACACATAATACAAAGGTTAATTTATTTTTGGCTTTGGAATGTAATTTTCAATAGGCAGCCTCCAACCTAGGAACATTCTGTCCTCAATAGTTCATTTATAAATCAGCATTTCAGAAACAGAAATACACTTCCTCAGAGACACAATACTGTAAATGGTTAGATCATTACAGCAATTTAATCAATAAGAGAGAGAACTTCAGTGTTAATATTATTAGCTTGTGTTCTGAGAACATTCATTCATTTAACAAACTTTAATAATGTACCAGGCACCGTCCCAGGAGTTGAATAGACAAGGTTATTGAAAGCATGTCTATTGCCTCAAGGAACTTACAATTCAGTGAAGGAAATAGGCATTTGATCAATGATTCTAATGGAGGGCGGCAGAGGTGGGTTCAGGCTGTTGGAGGAGAGCAGGGGTGGGTATCTGGGGATGGGGAAGGGGCAAGAGATGGGTAACTGGAGGAAAGGAAAATAAATAGCCTTTGCTTGGGTTCATGGCTAGCCCTTTACTACCTGCATTCTGGTACTTTCCTAAGCTCCCCTCTGGGGCATCCAGCCATCCTATATGATCCATATCCACAACATCAAAAGCCTTGTTCTTTCAGCCCAAAGGATCACATCTAGGTGTTAAGAGGAAGACAATTTGAGAAAATATATTATGGATGTTTGATTAAACACTCATTCAACTTCCCCAAGATAAGTATTTTTTAAAATGCATTTTAAGAAGCAGATAGCTTAAAATTTGTTTTTGTTTTTTATATAAATGTTTAAACTGGCAGCATAAATATATAAAATCATTCTAAAATAGTAGTGGTNAAAGCATGTCTATTGCCTCAAGGAACTTACAATTCAGTGAAGGAAATAGGCATTTGATCAATGATTCTAATGGAGGGCGGCAGAGGTGGGTTCAGGCTGTTGGAGGAGAGCAGGGGTGGGTATCTGGGGATGGGGAAGGGGCAAGAGATGGGTAACTGGAGGAAAGGAAAATAAATAGCCTTTGCTTGGGTTCATGGCTAGCCCTTTACTACCTGCATTCTGGTACTTTCCTAAGCTCCCCTCTGGGGCATCCAGCCATCCTATATGATCCATATCTACAACATCAAAAGCCTTGTTCTTTCAGCCCAAAGGATCACATCTAGGTGTTAAGAGGAAGACAATTTGAGAAAATATCTTATGGATGTTTGATTAAACACTCATTCAACTTCCCCAAGATAAGTATTTTTTAAAATGCATTTTAAGAAGCAGATAGCTTAAAATTTGTTTTTGTTTTTTATATAAATGTTTAAACTGGCAGCATAAATATATAAAATCATTCTAAAATAGTAGTGGTCATGAAGACCAATCTGTCCAGCTCACAGATTGCCTTGGGAACCATTATCTTTCAGTGATTCCTACTTCTTTACTGAGCCTTAGATCCTCCACATGCTACAGCAATGTTGTTGCTCTTTTTATGTTTACACAGTAGCCCACATGCAAGTGCTGGTACAACCAAGAGGAGGGATGGGAGTGGACGCTTGGAGTGGTCGCTTGCCTGTGTCATCCATATCCAGGAGAGACTCTTCCTGAAATATGGGTATGCTGGATGACGTGTATTTCATGACATTTCCAACTGGACATTGCAGTCACATTAGGAAGACTTTCTTCAGGAGCAGCTGGAAAACTGTCCTGCCTCCCAACCCCAAACTCCCCTAGCCCCACTCCACTCCAAGTTGCTGAGACCACAGTTGCTTAGCAGAAATACCTCTCATTGCTGTGCCGACTGGCTTGAACCACCCCCAGCACAGAGGACCAAGGTGACAATTACATAATTTTGTTAAAAGCCTCTTTTTGATGACGTGGGGTTGAGAGGCGAGATTGTAATGCCAACTCAAGAAGAGATTCTGAAGTGCTGGGCCAAGGTAACAAGGTGAGGCAGTCCGGAGAGAAATGAGTCCTCACAACTGTAATTCCTGGAGAATAAGATGACTTTCTCTGCATATTGCAGGTTCTGAATGAACAAATGAGTAAATGTTTTTTTTTTTTTT
>NW_007727257.1:127883-133331 GCF_000696425.1 Galeopterus variegatus
GGGAGCGCCGCCGCGCTCCCAAGCGGCACACTGTAGCAGTGCGCCACTGGGCCGGCCCAAATGAGTAAATGTTACAGGCCTTTTTCAAATTAATCTTGTGATGTAAGATCTTTTTGTTGAATGATTTCTTCCTATGTGTGTTGATCGCGTTTGCACACTTCACATGGTAGATCATGCTTTCCCTTGACTGCAGGAATTCTGAGGATTGGTACATTGACTGCCCCACCTGACCCCAAGCTTATGGATACCCATCATATCCTGTGGAATGTATTTACAGTTGTCAGACCACAGGGGTATTTAAGAAATGAAGCTATTCTGTCCACGCTGTTTGGACTCCAAATTGTTCCAAACTATGTCAGGCCTGGTGGTGACCTTCCACGTCAGGGCATGGGTTGCACTGGGTAATGGTGCTCCGGGAGTGCCCTGTCTGGTGCTGAGAGCTGGCATTGACTCTGACTCTGCTCCAATCTCCACTTCAAGCCTTCTCAGCTTCCTTGCATCAGCATCTGAGGGTTAAAGCAACTCCTCTGGCAGCAGCTTCTCCTCATTAGCAACCTGGAGTCACTGCTGTGCTGAAGGCTGCATTGTTCTTCAGCATTTGAATATCAATTTGCATAACGAAGCAGGTGAGAGCCCCTCTTGCCTGCTCAGACAGCCCTGATTGGCAGAGAGAAAGGGATTTGTACATAATTGGCCACAATTAATTTGATGCGCTTTTATAAGGATGAAAGGAAAAGGCAGAAAATTGCTCAGTGCTCCAAGTCAAAGCCGCATCTGCATCCTCTGTGGCGTGTGTGCTCGTGCATTTGCAGTGCTGGGTGGCTGTGTTATGTACAGGCATATGAGTGAGTGACCTTGTATGTTTGAGTGTATTTTTATTTTTCTGGAAGCAAGGAAAGGCTCACTCCCCAGAGACTCCTCTGCCCTGGAGGTCCTGAGTTGCAGCATCCTTTGTAAGCTAATGCTGTTAGCCATCTTGTTCAATTTGTGTTTGAGGCCACTAGGAGACATCATTAGAAATCACAGCATTCTTTCTTCAGTACCAGGATAACACACGCTCAACACTTTTGTACCCTGTCCAAAAAAGGCTGAGTCCCAGCTGTCTTAGGATCTGTTGGTAATCAGTTCTTGCAAGAAACTTAACTGGCTTATACTTTACTCAGAACACGCTGTGGTGCTAGTGATAAGCTGGGAGATGTGTGGGGAAGTTTCACAGAATTCAGCATTTAGGAAATTCAGTATCAAGGTGGTTTATAGCCTTAAGCTTCTCATGGTTTCCTTGTCACAAGTATTTCAGAAACTATAATACTGTTCTTGCTTTATTTCCCCCAACATAAGGATGAAGGGATAGAGAAAGGTATATTTCCCTTCTCTCCAATTCTTTACTCTTTGTCTTTCTTTCTTTTCCCCTGAAGGGAAGGTTCCTGAGAGTGAGATCTTTTCCTTTCTAGAGGGATTAAGCAAATATATTGGTTACTGCCTAGAAAAGAGAAAACGTGGCACCCAACAACATTCAGTGTCTCTTCAATTCATTCACCCCATCTTCAATTCATTCAACTCTCACTAAATAAACAGCTCTTAAATGTGTAAGAGGCTCTGTGTACACAAATGGAGACAACACAGCCCTTGCTGGAAATACTTCCAGAGTGAACACAAGTCACCTTTGTTGAGTTTTAGGCTGGAGGCGGGGCAAGATGGTGAACTAGAGGTGCCCCAGGAACGTTTCTCCTACAGAAAAGGACCAGAACAATTAACAGATAGCTAAATAGTGATGGAGCACTGGTGAGAGAGCATAGGAATGCAGCAGGAGACTGGTGAGATACCTGTGGAGCATGAAAGCCCAGGATGGTGCCATACAGAGGAGAGAGAGGCACATGGCCTCAGCTGCCACACCTCTGACACCAGGATCGACATAGGAAGAAATTTCCTTGTGGGGAAAAGGTAGGCAGAGGACCCACACCAACCCCCATCCTCACCACAGAGGCCCGCAGATCCTTTGGCAGGACAAGCATGGAGCCAAGTGTGGGGAGCATCCTAGAAAATATACACTGCATCACTCTACAACAGTAGCGCGAACAGAGCACTCTCCACCCCTGCTCTCCTGGCCCAAGCCCGTGCAGGACAGCATCACACTGAAACCAGAGCCATTATAGTAGCATGCCCTGCCCTGAGGCGGTAGCTTGGGTGCTTCTCCAGCCTTAAGGCTCTGCCCTCATCCTAGTGCACTCACACAAGAGGCTATAGCTCCCTGATCCCAGAGGCTTGAAGCCTGAGCACACAAAAGCTGTGACTCTAGTTCTGCAGTCTGGGAAGCTGGCCCTGGTCCTGCTGAACTGACACACCCCATAGCCCTGGCCAGAGATCAGACAAGCAGACTCTCTTCAGATGGATCACGCCTCAATCCTCTCCTTACATCCAGCCCTGCCAGCTGAGTGAGTTGTATGTGTCTGAGTGCTCAAGATGGAAAAACAGCTCATGGGTCTCTACCCTAATGAATATGCCTTCAGACTGGTGGGAATAAAGTGCATCCATCTCTTCTGGAAAAGTAGCCAGGTGGTTCTGTCCTGAATAGTCCTGCCTAGCAGCCTTGCCAACAGTTCCAGAAGCAGCTGCACTGGCCACCTCACTGCAGGCTTGCCAAGTGGCCTTGTCCACTGCCCAGAAGCAGCTGACTGGATCACCTCAATGCAGGCCTGCCTAGTGGCCCCACCCATCACCCAAAAGCAGCTGGATGGGCCCCATCACTGCAGGTCTGCCTAGTGTCCTCACTCATTTCCTGAGGAATGGCTCACAGCAGCTCTGCCCTCGGCAGTCCAGCTCTTCAACTACAGAAGGAAGCATGACCTCACATTGGGCTCCAAGAACTGGCACAGCAGAAAGGCCACCAGCAGACCTGCACTCAGCTAGCTGAGCCAAAGTGCACCCATGCCCCTGGATCAAAGAAACAGTTCAGTTATCATACCTCTGGAAGACCAACTATCAAGTCTTTGAGCCATCATATATACACACATTTGAGTGAGAAACAGCTTGGTTGACATGCACCTGGCAGGCCTTCTCCTGGTCAGACAAGTAGAACAGTGACCTTGCTACTGGCAAACCAGCCCAGGAGACCCTGACACACATGTGACTGTATGCCCACATTCCCAGCCTGAGAATCAATCCAGCAACCACATTTCCAGTAAGCCAGCTCCTGAGAAAACTGACCTACTGGGTGCATGTGCACAACCCTAGCCTGTGAATCAACCCAGCAATATTTCCCCAGGCAAAGCTGTGCCACCACTGCCACAAAACTCCAAAGCGTAGGTCACTGAATCATTCACAGACCTAAGGAAAGTGGATTACAGCTGAAGAAATTACAGAGTCTCCACTACTGAATCCATCCTGAAAAAAGCTACATCATACTGTACCCAGTCAACACCTTAGGACACATTTGCAGGTGAAGGTCTTTTCCCACAAAAGCCACTCTACAAAACTCAAAAATGTGCTGGTTCTACCAGATGCACAGATACCAATGCAGGGAAACAAGAAACATTAAAAAGCAAGGTAACATGATGCCACCAAAAAAGAAAATAATGCTCCAGTAACTGATCCTCCCAATTGGAAATTGCCAACTTTCCAGAAAAGGAATTCAAATTAATGATCTTAAGGAAATTCACTGAGATACAAGAGAATACAGACAAATAATTCAATGAAATAAGAAATCAATTCATGATCTGAGTGAGAAATTCAACAAAAATATAGATACTATTAAAAAATCAAGCAGAAACACTGGAATTGAAGAATTCATTGAATAAAAAGTACGCCTGAGAGTCTCAGCAACAGATTAGATCAAGCAGAAGAAAGAATTTCTGATCTTGAAGATAGCAGTTTTAAAATAACACAGAAAGACAAAAAAGAAAAAGAAAAGGGAATAAAAAAGAATGAACACAGCTTATAAGATCTATGGGATAATATTGAATGAACAAATATGCAAAATTATGGGCATTCCAGAAGGAGAAGAAAGCAAAAAAGATATTGAAAACCTGTTTAAAGAAATAGCTGGAAACTTCCCTAGTCTTGAGAAAGATATGAACATTCAAATCCAGTAAGCTCACAGGTCCCCAAATAGATTCAACCCAAATGGGTCATCTCCAAGATATTGTAGTCAAATTATCCAAAGTTAAAGACAAAGAGAGAAAAAAAAAAAGCAAGAGAAAAATGTCAAGTCAATTATAAGGGAATCTCCATTAGAGTAACAGCAGACTTTTCAGCAGAAACCCTAAAGACCAGGAAAAAATGGGATGGTATATTCAAAGTATTGGAAAAAAAAACTGACAGCCAAGAATATTATACCCAGCAAAGCTATGTTTCATTAATGAAGGAGAAATAAAATCTTTCTCAAAAAAGCAAAAATTGAGGGAATTCATTACCACCAGACCAGCCTTACAAAAAATACTTAGGGGAGTCCTACATCTAGAAGAGAAAGAACAATAACAACCAACATGAAAATATAAAACTTACTGGTAGAGTAGATACATAAATTAGAAAGAGAAAGGAATCAAACCTTATCACTACAGAAAGCCAACAAACTGCAAGGATAAACATTGAGAGGAAGAAAAGAACAAAGGATATGCAAAACAATTGAAAAACAACCAACAAAATGACAGAAGACCTCACATATCAATAACAACCTTGAATGTAAACTAATTACATGCTCTGGTTAAAAGATGTAGGCTACTGAATGGACCAAAAATATGGCTCATCAATATGCTGCCTACAAGAAACACACCTTACCTACAACGAGATCACTGACTGAACGTGGTGGTATAGAAAAAGATACTCCACACAAATGGAAAACAAAAGTGAGCAGGAGTAGCTATATTTATATCAGGTAAAATAGACTTTTAAAATCAAAATCTGTACTAAGAGACAAACAAGGAGTCTATATAATGATAAAGGGTTCAATACAGCAAGAGGATATAACAATTTCAAATATATATGCACTCAACACTGGCACCCAGATATATAAAGCAGATATTATCAGATCTAAAGGAATAGATAGGATAGTTAGAGATAGACATGAAAACAACAATAGTTGTGGACTTTAACACCCCCACTCTCAGTATTAGACAGATGATAGAGACAGAAAATCAACAAGGAAAGATTTAAATGGCATCATACACAAGTGGACCTTACAGGCATATACAGAGTATTTTGTCTCCAACAACTTCAGAATACACATTTTTTCATCAGCACATGAAATATTCTCTAGGACAGACCATATGTTAGGCCACAAAATAAGTCTCAACAAGTTCAAAAAACCAGAATCATATCAAATATTTTTTCCGACCACAATGGAATAAAACTAGATATCAATAACAAGAGGAACTTGCTAAACAACACAAATCCATACAAATTAAACAACATGCTCTTGATGACCAATGGGTCAAAGAAGAGATTAAGAAGGAG
>NW_007727257.1:133341-151970 GCF_000696425.1 Galeopterus variegatus
GGTTCGGATCCCACATACAGACCGGTTCCCGCTCACTGGCTGAGCGAGGTGTGGGCGCAGCACCGAGGGTTGCGATCCCGTTGCCGGTCCCGGTCCAGTACGGGCGCAACACTGAGGGTTGCGATCCGTTGCCGGACACGAAAAAAAGACAAAAAAAAGGAAAAAAAAAAAAAAAAGAAATAGAAAGATTTCATACTGACAGCCTAATAATGCACCTCAAGGAACTAGAAAAGCAAGAACAAACTAAGCCCAAAATAAGTAGAAGAAAAGAAATTAAAAAATTAGAGCAAAAATAAATGAGATTGAGACTAAAAATACCATACAAACAAATCAATCAAACAAAAAGTTGGTTCTTTGAAAAGATGAATAAAATCAACAAACCATTAGCCAGACTAACCAGGAAAAAAAAGGCCCAAATAAATAAAATCAGAAATGCAAATGGAGATGTTACAACAGGTAGCACCAAAATACAAAGATCATCAGAGACTATTATGAACAACTATGCACCAATAAATATGAAAACCTAGAGGAAATGTGTAAATTCCTGGACACATATGCCCTACCAAGACTGAACCAAGAGGAAATAAAAAACCTAAATAGGCCAACAACCAGTAATGAGATAGTATTAATAATAAAACATCTTGCAACAAAGAAAAGCCCAGGAATACTACTCAGCTATAAAAACGAATGAAATACTGCCACTTACAACAACATGGATGGACCTTGAGAGAATTATATTAAGTGAAACAAGTCAGGCACAGAAAGAGAAATACCACATGTTCTCACTTATTGGTGGGAGCTAAAAATAAATAAATAAATTCACACACACACACACACACACAAACGAGGGGGTGGGGAAGAAGACTTAACAACTACAATTCCTTGAAGTTGTTACAACAAGCAAACAGAAAGGACATTGTTGGGTGGGAGGGGTGAGAGGGACGAGAGAGGGAGGTTCTGGTAATGGGCCACGATAATCAACCACATTGTATATCAATAAAATAAAATTAAAAAACAACAACAACAACAACAAAGGGGGGAGAGGGAGGAGGGAGGGGGGTTTCGGTAATGGGCCACAATAATCAACCTCATTGTATATCCACAAAATAAAATTAAGAAAGAAAAAAGAAAAGAAAAGAAAAGAAAAGCCCAGGACTAGATGGCTTTACTGCTGAATTCTACCAAAAATTTAAAGAAGAACTAATACCACTGCCTCCACTGCATTAAAAAACTGAAGTGGATAGCATTCTTTCATACTCATACTATGAAGTCAGCATTACCCTGATACAAAAACCAGGCAAGGATACAACAAAAAAAGAAAACTATAGGCCAATATCCCTAATGAACATAGATGCAAAAATCCTCAATAAAATATGAACAAACTAAATCCAGCAAAACATCATTATACACCATGATCAAATAGAATTTATCCCAGGGATAAAATGATGGTTCAATATATGCAAATCAATAAATGTAATACATCACATCAACAGAATGAAAGAAAAAAATGATCATCTTAACAGATGCAGAATAAGCATTTAATAAAACTCAACATCCCTTCATGATAAAGACTCTCAACAAATTAAGTATAGAGGGAATGTATCTTAATACAATAAAAGGCTATATATCACAAACTCACAGCAGACATCATACTAAACAGGGAAAAGCAAAAAACTTTCCCCCTAAGAACTGCAACAAAACAAGGATGCCTTCACTCACCACTTTTATTCAACATAGTACTAGAAATACTAGCCAGATCAATTAGGTAAGAGAAAGAAATAAAGGGCCTCCAAATTGGAAAGGAGGAAGTCAAGTTGTTCCTGTTTGCAGATGACATGATTTTATACATTGAAAAACCTAAAGATTCTACCAAAAACACCCTAGACTTGATAAACAAATTCAGTAAAGTTGCAGAATACAAAATCAATACACAAAAATCAGTAGAATCAGTAGAATTTCTGTACAACAGCAATGAACTAGCAGGAAAAGAAATCAAGAAATCTATCCCATTTACGATAGTGACAAAAAAATAAAATACCTAGGAATAAATTTAACAAAGGATGTGATAGAACTCTACAATGAAAACTATAAAACATTGATAAAAGAAATTAAAGAGATACAAAAAAATGGAAAGGCATGCCATGCTCATGGATTGAAAGAATAATATCATCAAAATGACTATACTACCCAAAGTGATTCAATGCAATTTCCATCAAACCACCAATGACATTCTTCATAGAAATAGAAAAAACAATTCAAAAATTTATATAGAACAACAGCAGACCCTGAGTAGCCAAAGCAATCTTGAGCAAAAAGAACAAAGTGGGGGATATCACTCTCCCTCACTTCAAAATATACCACAAAGCAATAGTAATCAAAACAGCACAGTACTGGCACAAAAACAGACACATAGATCAATGGAACAGAATATAGAATTCAGAAATAAATCTGTGTACCTACAGCCAACTGATTTTGACAAAAGAGCCAAGAACATACATTGGGGAAAGGACAGTCTCTTCAATAAATAGTGTTGGGAAAATTGGAGATTGATATGCAAAAGAATAAAACTAGACCCGTATCTCTCAAATGTATAAAAAAATCAACTCAAAATGGATTAAAGACTTAAATGTAAGACTCAGAACTATAAAACTTCTACTTAAAAAAACAGGGGAAACACTTTAGAACACAAGTCTGGGAAAAGACCTTATGAATCATACTTCAGAAGCACAGGGAGCAAAAGCAAAAATTAACACACGGGATTATATCAAACTAAAAAGCTTCTACACAGCAAAGGAAACAATCAACAGAGTGAAAAGATCTGCAAACTATGCATCCAAAAAGGGATTAATATCCAAAATATACAAAAAACTCAACAGTAAAACAAAACCAAATAATCCAATTAAAAAATGGGCAAATGAACTGAATAGACATTTTTTAAAAGAAGATATAAATGGCCAACAGCATATGAAGAAATGCTCAACATTGCAAATCATCAGAGAAATGCAAATCAAAACAACAATGAGGTATCATCTCACCTCAGTTAGAATGGCTATTATCAAAAAGACATAGAAGGAAATTACTTCAACACCATAAAAGCCATATAGGACAAACTAATCACCAATATCATCCTGAATGGGATGTCCACTCACACCACTCCTATTTAACATAATATAGGAAGTACTAGCCAGAGCAATCAGGCAAGAGAAAGAAATAAGGGGCATCCAGATTGGAAAGGACAAAGTCGAACTGTCCCTGTTTGCAGACAGCTTGATCCTATATATAGAAAAACCTAAAGACTCTACCAAAAAAACTCTTAGAGTTGATTAACAACTTCAATAACGTTGAAGTATACAAAATCAACACCAAAAAATCATTAGCATTTTTATATTCCAATAATGAACTAGCAGAAAAAGAAATCAAGAATGCAAGCCCATTTACAATAGTCACTAATAAAATAAAATACCTATGAATCAATTTAGCCAAGAAGATGAAAGATCTCTATAATGAGAACTTCAAAACACTACTGAAAAAAATTAAAGAGGACACAAAAAGGTGGAAAGACATACATACCATGCTCTTGCATTGGAAGAATTAACATCATGAAAATTTCCACACTACCCCAAACAATCTACAGATTCAATGCAATCCCCATCAAAATACCAATGACATTCTTCACAGAAATAGAAAAAAACAATCCTAACACTCATATGGAACAACAAAAACCCTGAATGGCCAAAGCAATACCGAGCAAAAAAAATGGTGCTAGGAAAATTGGACATCTATATCCAGGAGAATGAAACCAGACTTGTACCTCTCACCATATGCCAAAATCAACTCAAAATGGATTAGAGACTTAAATAAAAACACAAAAGAAAACATAGGGGAAACACTTCAGGAAGTAGGACTGGGCAAAGACTTCATGAATAAGACCCCAAAAGCACAAGCAACAAAAGAAAAAATGAGCAAATGGGATTATATCAAACTAAAAACCTTCTGTACAGCAAAGGAAACAATCAACAGAGTGGAAAGACAACCTACAGAATAGGAGAAAATATCTGCAAACTACATATCCAGCAAGGGATTAATATCCAGAATACATAAGGAACTCAAACTACTTCACAGTAAAATACCAAATAATCCAATTAAAAAATGGGCAAAGGAGACGAATAGATATTTTTCAAAGGAAGACATACAAATTGCCAACAGGTACATGAAAAAATGCTCAACATCACTAATCATCAGAGAAACGAAAATCAAAACCACATCGAGTTATTACTCACCCCAGTTAGACTGGCCATTATTAAAAAGACCGAGAATAACAAATGCTGGCAAGGATGCGGGAAAAGGGGAACTCTTCTACACTGTTGGTGGGACTGTAAATTAGTGCAGCCACTATGGAAAACAGTGTGGAGTTTCTCAAAGAACTGCAGATAGAACTGCCATATAATCCAGCAATCCCACTACTGGGTATATCCAAAGGAATGGAAATCATCATGTTGAAGGGATTCCTGCACTCCCATGTTTATCGAAGCTGTCTTTACAATAGCCAAACTATGGAACCAACCTAATATCCATAGACAGACAACTGGATAAGGAAAATGTGGTATATACACACAATGGAATACTACTTGGCCATAAAAAAGAATGAAATTTTGCCATTTGCAGCAACACGGATGAGCTTGGAGTAAAATAAGCCAGGCCCAGAGAGAAATACTGCATGTCCTCACTCATATATGGAAGCTAAAAAAGTTTATCTCATGGAAGAGGAAAGAGGAATAGTAGTTACCAGAGACTGTTAGAGGAAAGGGGAATGGGAGAAAGAGGAGAGGGTGGTCGGTGAATACAAAATAGTAGAGAGACAGGAAGAATGGGATCTAGGGTTCTACAGCACTACAGGGAGACGACACCTGACAACCAAGAACTGTGTATCTTTGAGTAGTTAGTTGAGATGATGTTGAGTGTTCCCAACACAAAGAATTGAGAAATGTTTGAGGTGATGGATATACTAAGCATCCTGATATGATCATGGCACACAGTATGAATGTACCCAGTTATCATACTGTACTCCATAAATATATACAATTATCATGGATCTATTAAGAAAAATAAATTAAAAAGAGAGAAATGGAGAGTAGAAGAGTGATTACCGGAGGCAGGGAAAGGCGAGCAGGAGGGGGGCCGGGGGAAGGTGGGTAGATTGCTACGAAGTTACAAAGTCACAGTTAGACAGGAAGAATAAGTTGTGGTGCCCTAGGGTGACAATAGCTAGTAACATTGTATTGTATATTTCAAATTAGCCAGAAAAGAGGAGGTTGAATGTTATAACCACAAAGAAATGATAGATGCTTAGGTAGTAGATAAGCTAACTATCCTAACTAGATCATAATACATTTATTACACATGTATTGTTATTATGTATTATCACACTATACATGTGCTATATATACTTATGTTTTAAATATATTATATATACTTATATATTATATATATAATTGTGTATTCTGTATTATATATTACATGTAATTATGTATTATTATACATGTATTATCATTATGTAGGTATTGAAACAACAAATTATACTCCATAAACATGTGCAATGGAAAAAAAAAGCCTCTTTTGTTGTACACTCACAGCTGGGGAGACGGTGGTCTCTGAACTGAGCCCCATAATCACCACTTGAGAATCTGAGAAGCCAGGCCAGAGAGGGTACCCATGACAGGGGTTTTGCTGGGTTCTGCTGCCTCAGGCCAGTGCCTCTAGAAGCACGCCCCTCCTTCCTGTGTCCACATGAAGACACAGGGCAATCGCAGCATGGTATATTGGGGACAGATGTAGGCTTTGGAGTTAGCTCTCTTTGGATCAAATCCTGACACCCTCACTTCCTAGGTGTCTGACTTAGGTGAATTTCTTAACTCTCATAGGACTCACCCCATCTGTAAAGTGATGTTAATTAAGACTGACCTCAAAGAGTGGGCATGAAGACTAAAAGTAGCAACATATGTAAAGAGTTTAACAGTAGGCCTGGCACATAGTACATGTTCATTAAATAGTGCAGTAATAAGCACAGAAAAAAATTAGGCAGCTTCGGCCCCAAGAATTAGTGGCTACCATCTAGCCAAGAAATAAAAACCAATGCAAAGCCCCTCTTACAGGTCCTGTGTCCTAGTTGTTCTCCTCCCACTCTTGGGCGGGAGGGGAGGGTGGTAAAAGCAGTGGTGGCAGGAAAAGCAGGAGCCAGTAGAGGTAGGAAAGCGCTTCCTCCACTGGCACTGGAGTGATCCAGCTCTGACACTCTCTAGGCAAGGCACATGTTTCCCTTGTCAGGCAAACTCATAGGTCCCCAGAGATGCTCTCAGTGAGAACACCGGCCTTGTACCCCTGCAATGAGCTGGTTGCTGACATCACTCCCTTCAGTTTCTCCCCTGGATGACACCCCTCTAGGCTTTTTGTTGCCCCATCCAGGGTGGGCAGGAAGCACTTAGGGCAGGGGACTTTGAAAGACACTTCCCTCTACTCCAGGCCCAGACTGACTCCCTCCTTCCTACATGGCCTGATCTGGTCTTGAGAAACAGATCAGCTCTGCTATTGGTGGGACTACGGCCCATCCACCAGGTGGCCAGCTCTACCCAAGACCTGTCATCTTGGTCTTCTCAGATATGGGTCAAATGCCAGCCCTTTCTCCACTCAAACTGTAGGGGTGAATACCAAGCTCACTAAATGATCCCCTCCAAGCAGCTCCAGTTGGTTGAAAAGTAGAGAAAATGGGGGAATGCCACAGCCTTCCAACAACTTCCCCCCAAAGTAGTTTTCCCTACACCCCGGTTTTCACTTTGGCTTTCTGGCTAGCTCCTTGGCAGGTGCAGCACAGGTGGGAGCTTTCGGCACTTGTACTTTTATTTCCTGCCAGTTGGACAAAGTCCTATTTAGTTGAAAAGGGTTCTCCGGGTGACTTTGACATCAACATTCTGTTCTACCCCGCCCCTTCCCTGGAAGCTACTCCTTCCTGTGCACCCCACAACAGAAAGAACTACTCGTACGGACTAACCATATAATTTTTAAAGTGAGGACCTGAGACCTTGACCCTCTTCCTCCCGACTCCTCCTCCTAGAGTAACAGCTTGAAATTCCAAGTTGCCTTGCCCTCGAGGGAGCCTGTGTGCCTGCCTGCTTTCTTCCCTCCTCTCTGGCAGCTTTCAGGATCATACCAGCCTGGAGCCAATGCCCTTGATGCTCTGAATCAAAGCCCCCACCCGAATAGGACTGGATTAAAAAACTGCAAAGAAACGTCTGAGACTATAGTGCTTACAGCTTGTAACTGGTCTTTAGACGGCTCTCTGTGTCCCACGGTGGAAAGGAAATCTCGTCTTGACAATGGATTATAAAGCAAATGGTTGGGCTTCCCCAGCCTTAGGCAGGCTCAGGCCCCCGCTAGCCCTAGCTAATAATGTCCAGCTATGCAGAAAGTTTCCAGAATTATAACAGGCTTTCCACTGAGAACCTTTTCCATGCTTGCCACTGTTACAGCTGGGGGCAGCAAGGCACAGAAACCCAGCGCTGGCGAGGCCACAACTTCACTGCCAACACAATTCTGACATCGAAAACCTCATTCACTCTCGGCTGGATGCCTTTGGCCACATATACATTTTCATGCTGCATTAATTTGTCTCAAAGGACTAGAACTTAGTTGCTCAGAAGTGAAACACTAATTCTTAATAAATCCTCAACCCACAAGCCAAGATTTAGTGAGCATATAAAAGCCTAGCCCCCTGTACTAAACACTTATTTATAATTTTTTTTCCATCAGAGAGAAGATGTTGGGGAAATTCTCTCATGCTCCTTTGATGTAAATGAACTTCGGAAAGAAGAAACTGAATAGCTTTCTTCTCTAGGACCAGAGACTTGGCTGGGAGTGGATTCCAAGTTCAGTGGGAGCTGCTTGTTCTTACCACCCTGGGAGACACGGCCCGACTAGCAGAGGCCACATCTGGAAGCCACAGATAAACTCAAGGAGCCCCACAGTTCAAAGAAGAGCTCACGAGCTTGTCCCACTTCTAGAACAGCCGAAGCTTAAAATACAACATCTCATACCAAACGCTTCGATTTTTATTAACTAAAATTGTTTGCTGCCTATTGTTGGCTTTCATTTTGGGCCCACTTCAATTCAACTCAGATGGGGAAATTGTGAATTCATACTCAAGCTAGTTTGCATAGTTACATTTTTAAAAAATTTTGCAGCTCTAGGAGGTCTCTGGTCCTCTAATGTTTTGTGTAGGGAAATCTTTCTAAGAAGAGTAATACAGAGCAGATCTAGCCCAAAATTGAGTTCTGATGCTTTTTCTTCTCTTTTTCTCCCTCCTTCTTCCTTCCTTCATTTCATTTCACAAAAAGATGGCTCTGCTAATATCAGCATAATGAGACAAAGCTACCTTCCTTTCGCAGGTAAGTAAGTCAACCTTTCTGAGATCCACCTCGTAAAACTTATGTTCTATGCACGTGGGAAACTTGTGTTTCTTACGTAGCTCTGTGAGTGCTAAGTTCCTAATTACCCAGTTATCTTATTATCTTTACATAGTCTTGGAGAATAGATGGATAGAGACACACAAACGCAGATACGTGTGTGTGAGTGTGCATTCCTGTGTAACAAGGAAGATATGGTCATCTACAAGAGAGAACACCTGTTTGCCTAAGATGAGAAAGAGTTACCTGTTCCTGTTGATCAAATACAGTCCCTTCTAGTTCTGTGATTCAAACAACACAGCACAATCAGAATATGACAGAGTACATTAATAATATTTTTTCTGCACAAAGAAATCGTGAAAATACATAATACATCTTACAGAATCTTGCCCTCAATCTGCCTTAATAATGACATCACTACTAAGAGGCTTAGTAGAAAGTTGTGGGAATGTGCGTACGCAAGTAGCATACTATATCTTGCAGGAAAGTAACGTAAATCAGGCTCAAGGACACAGCAAAAAGGAGCACAGAGTGACACTTAGGTTTTTTATCGTCTCACTAAAATTAACCAGCAAGGAAAAGAATCCCTCTGCCTGTAAAATGTGTCTCTCTGCACATCTTCAGTGCAAAGCAGATCAGCTTTCCTAGGCAGAGGAGAAGAGGAACGGAAGATGATCCTGCCCTAAGAAACCCTCACTTTGGAAGGATGAGGCTGGGTGACAAGGAGGCTTGCACATCTTCAGTGCAAAGCAGATCAGCTTTCCTAGGCAGAGGAGAAGAGGAACAGAAGATGATCCTGCCCTAAGAAACCCTCACTTTGGAAGGATGAGGCTGGGTGACAAGGAGGCTGAGGCAGGAGGAGACATGCTGAAGGAGAAGTCTGAAGGTGCCGCAAGCTCAGAGTGCACGTTCTAGAAGAAGTCAGGAGGGCCCTGCATGATGCCCCCATGGCTGCTGTAACAAATCACCACAAACACAAATTTACTCCCAAGCAGTTCTGAAGGCCACAGGTTCCAAAGTCAAGGTGTTAGCTGGGCTGTGCTCCTTCCAGAGGCTGTAGGAAGAGTCCATTCCTTGCTTTTTCCAGCTTCTGCTGGCTCCATGCACTCCTTGTGGCTGCGTCACTCCATTCTCTGCTTTGTCTTCACGTGGCCTTCTCCCTTGTGTTTCCTCCTCTTCCGTGCCAAATCTCTCTCTGCCTTTTGCTCATAAGAACATTTGTCATTGGATTTATTGTCCACCTGGGTAACTCAGAATGATCTCATCTTGAGATCCTTAATTACATCTGCAAAAACCCTTTTCCAAATGAGGTCAACATTTGCAGGGCCTAGGGGTTAGGATGTGGATATATCTTTCGGGGAGCCACCATTTAACCCACTACAGGCCCCAACTGGATAGCAGAGCTTAGAGGTGAGGAATCCTGTGTGAGAAGTCATGGAATGTCAGGAAGCAGACGGTCATTCATGGGGAGGAGGGCCGAGAAGGGGGAAAACAAGACAGGAGGACAAGGAGACTATGGAGTCCTGCTGGGAACCCAGGAGTCGACGCTGGGTCATCTGCATGCTGGGACATGGAGGGTGACCACTGCTGAGCCCCAGTGGAGGTTGAGCTAACGTTAGGAACCTCCTATCTCAGTCAAGATGGACTCAGGAATTGGGGTTCAAGGGCACCTGTTGGGGGACATAAGTAGACCCATTCTTAAATAAAACCAGAGAAGAAGTGGTCACAGCTGACCATGATGGACAGACCAGGGGCTGGCCAAGCCCCAGGGCTTTGTTCTGGATCCATCTGGATGGAGGTCACCCGGGCAGGAATAAGGGAGCCTCAGTACTTTAGGCAACAGTCCATGTAAAGGATCAGATTGGCTCTGCTAAATAAGATGCAAAGGGGCAAGTGTCCCTTCCCTTGCCCATGTATATTCTGCACCCCATACGTTTCCAAGACTTGGGGAGTTTTTCTTCCCTGCCATTTTTTTCAGATGTGCTCTTGATCAGCTGTTATAAGAAGACGAGTTGCTTGACAGCCCCAGAGGACTCTCATGCATGAATCATACTCATACATTTTGCTCAGCTACCTGGAGGTCCAGCCCAGGCCTTCACTGCTAGCTCCCTGGCTAGTTAGTCATGCCTGCTGATTTCCCAAATAAGTTATTTTTAGCCCAGTATTCAATGCTCTGACCAAGATGGTCTGGGCCAGGTGGTGGCAGGAATGTGTGAAGTAGGATGTAGCCAGACACCCTCAAAAACCCAAAGGTTGGACACAGCCTAGACAGTGACCTCAGCAGCCTTTGCCTCCCTGCAGTCTTCCTTTAAGCCACCCCCAAAGCCCACGGACTCCATAACTGACCCTTGTCTCTCCTGGTGCCACCACTCTCCACCAGTCAAGAGTGGCTTAGGGTCAGGGTCACTCTACATGCAGGCTACAGTCAATTTGAGGGCCATTATCCTGCCCAAGTACTGGAAATCACCATCATTCTCTGTTTAAAGTAATGCCTCTAAAAGACATAAAGTAAAGGGCAAATGTTGGAATACTATCTAATTATTATGGCTCAATTAATTACATAGCTTCTTTTTAGTAGAGAGAAAGGCTCTAACTTGTTAAGCTTTGATAATATAAATGGGAAGGTAGGAAGAAAGGCTATTAACTGAGAAAAACATTAGCATCTAAGCAGGGTAGTACATACTGTTAGGACCACAGCAGCCAGGAATGCCATAAGGCAAATTACTTAACCTCTCCAAGCTTTCACTACCTCATCTACAAATAAAGATATCAGTAGCACCATTACATAAGATAATCTATGTAATGTATTTGGCATTATGCCTGGCTTGTAAGAGCCGAAAAAATATTAGCTGATATATTACTGTTGAAGTTGTGTTAATAATAATAATAATAATGACAATGATAATCATTATTATTAGCAGTAACAGTGATGGGAGTGTACTGTGCCTTGAGAAGAATTGGGTTAAGTGATACCAAAACAGTCATTAAATGAGAAGGTAGGGAATTAAATAAGAAAGTGGGGGCAGGGCTGTCAATAACAATTCTTCGCTAGGTCACAACTTTGCTTGAGATTAGCTGCAAGGGAAACATCCTGGCACAGTGATTTTAGAGTCAAACACACAGGGACTTGAACCTTGGCTCTGTTCTTTATAATGTGTGACTCTAGGGAAGCTGCTAAGCTTCTCAGAGTCTTTGTGTCCTTATTTGTGAAATGGGAATAATACCCGTATGAAGATTATACAAATAACACATATATAGCATATATAATGTAAGTACAATATATATATAATGTATAGTGCCAGCAAATATGTCCCCTCCCTTCACCTGGCCAAGCTCTTTCCCCTTCATGTCGTGCTTGGCAGACTGCAAAATGAGAAATCCAACTGGATGGGTGGGAAATATGAGAATGAGCACTGTGGGCTATTTGTTAAGAAAGATGCCACCAGGGTTCTTACACCCGCCTCCCCCAGGGGAGCTGGAGGAATATACAGTAGGCTGCTAAGTGTTAGAACTTGAACCCATATTTAGTTATTGCATGTAGGGAAAGCATTTTGAATTCACTGTAATGTGGTACCACAGAATGGAAGCCATCCAGTCAAAAGGAGCACAAAAATAGGTTTTCATGAAAATTTAATTCTGAACTTTCTGATTTTGTACCTTAACATAAATGAAATCAGAGTACTTTTTTTTTTTGCTAAAACATTGAAGATAATTTTTTAAAAAGCTATAAATCTAATGGCTACACATATTTTGCTATCATGACGCCGAGATATTTATCATTTGAGCTGAGTTATATGGAAGGTATGTCATCTGTGATAGGAAAAACAATTTAGGAACCTTCTCCACTTTAAATGTTACTTTCTTTGATAAAAATCTAATTATGCTGAAACAGAATCTTCAAAATCACTTCATTTCTATTCTCAACATTATTGTTTTAATGTCTTTCTCCTTTCTCTTTTTTTAAATTCATGGAACACATTTCCTCTCATGCATTATAATCCCAGTTCCAAGACTGTGTTTTCTTTAGATATTTTGAAGTAAAACTAATAAGAATTTTGACATGTTAAGCACACTTTCAGAAAACTCGGCTTCCGATTCATATAAATGTTTCCGACACTGATATGCAGTTATATGTCACTAGTTACTTAAATGTTTCCTATAACTATTTACATTATGTTGACAGTTCTGGTAGGATGCTTACACTTCACTATTCTGTCATTGGAAAGTTCCGAAACTGATAACCATTTTCAAATTAAACAGCTGTTAAGAACTACAATTACTTGAAGTTGATACAACAAGCAAACAGAAAGGACATTGTTGGGTGGGAGGGAGGAGAGGGAGGAGGGAGGCAGGTTTCGGTGATGGGCCACAATACTCAACCACATTGTATATCGACAAAATAAAATTAAAAAAATAAATAAATAAAAAATAAAAATAAATAAAATTTAATTAACACTGAACAGAAAAAAAAAAAAAACAGCTGTTAAGGGTTCTTGCTGTCTTGTCGCTCTATTTGCTTGTAATATTGAGTCCACTATTTGCTCAAGAGGCTCTTTGCCCTCTCTTCCTTTCCCCTAGAGACTATTTTTTTGTCTTGATGACCAAGTTATGGTCACTGACTTTGTCGAGCTAATGGTCAGATAGAGGGAGGTACAGTCAGGTATAGGCCTACAGATTATTAGAACAGGGAAGACAGTATTATAATAAATGTATGAATAATTGCCATGGCAGAGGAGAGAACCCCACAGGCAGATACACGTAGAGAGGCATGGTTGGGAAAGACGAGGAAGTTAAGGACGGTCTAGGATGTAAGAAGCAGGAACCCAAGCACTGGCCAATGAGACTGCAGTTCTGGGGCACATTGGGAGCTATTATAAAGGCCTTGAAAGACACCCCCAAACAAACAAAACCCCACAAAACTCTATTTATTCTATAAAAGAACTGATGAGACCCAACTTTTCAGAATATAACCACCATGGTGTGGAAGACAGACAGGTGGACATTCTCTCTGCTTCAAGCAGCCTAAGATGATAAGTTCTTCCAAAACCTCAGAAAGGAGAACAATCTCCTACGCCACGTGCGAGTATTGAGCCCTGAGGAAGCAGCTGTCCGGATTAAAGAGCTGGTGGTGGTGGTGGTTGTAACAGGGGTGAAGGGAGGTGTCTAACAAATTTTAGTTAGGATCATAATGATGAAGGATGTTGATAAAGGAACAATGAAAAAGGTTTAAACATAGATTAAGTAATAAATGGATGAATACATGAATAAGTATGTAATAAATCATGAGTTAGCTGATAGAAGTAAAGAGAAGTTTAAAAATAAGGGAGAAGGAGCTACAAGGGAGAGAATTTCTTTTAAAATAAGGAAGAAAAATAAAGCAAAAAGGAAGACAAATCAGAGAAAGAGAAATATGAGAAGGTAAATATAGTGAATGTGCCATATATGTATATACACACATATATATCTTTTCATTCCCTCAAGAAACTGTTCATTCTCCCACATGCTTTTGAATATTTTTGATAAGTAGTGATGAGTTAACGGAGAAATCAGAACCTGAGCCCCCAAAGAGAGCATCTCCTCCTTCTCACTGTTCTCAAATCATTTGCTCAAGTGTTCAGGGTTTTATCTTGGAGAAACCTAACCCATTTGACAAAGCATTAACTATCTGGTCTGAAGACATATTTGTCTATACTTCATGGCTTCATCCTGGGGGTGAGAAATCACATTTTCTAAATCTTAAGAAAACATAGTGTAGGAAAGTTGTAAGTAAAAATGTCCAAAGTTATTTTGGTCATGAGCTTTACCAGACACTTCATAAAGGTAACTCCCATTGCTAGTCTTAGATCGTCCCAGTTATCATGGTTTCAGGAGAGAGATCTCCCATGGAAAGGGTGATGCTTCAGGCAGACCTAGGGAGTCAGATGTATTTAGAATGAGTTTTGCACATCCTCATCCAGAAAAGATGAAGAGCAGCCGACACTTTTTTCCTCTCTTGACTGCACAAGCTGGCAGGGAGGCCTGCAATTGGTACGGGGGCTACCCATTCATCAGCACCATACAGGGGCAATCATCACGTTAAACAGCAGTTACTTCACTTCAAGACACAGTGGGAACGACCCTCCTGCTCAGCCCTAGGAACGCACACGTGTGCGGAGGAACAGAGGGAGAGCCCACAGCCAAACACCACTGGGAGGAAAATGAGGCCGTAGTGCTCCAGTCCCCTCTGTGTGGTGCACAGGGGCGGCCCTCTAATGACACACCAAATGGCAGCCCTGTGCTGATCGGCCACCCAGCCGAATCCAACAACAGGTGCCGTGTACTCCGAAAGCCACTCTCATACCAAGCCCCTTATTTGCAGCCCAGGGTGTACTCATGAGAACCGTTCACAAAACAAGAGCGAATGAAGTAACATTGTTTCAGTAGAAAAAGTGATTTCTGCTCCCATGTCCCAATTTAAGGAAACATAAGAAAGAACGATCGATTGTAAAGATTTTGAAAATTAGCAGGTACATGAGAACATTAAGCATGGCTCAGAACAGGGTAGAGGGAAAGACGGGAGGTGTCAATTGGGTCTCTTACCTTTTTGTCACTCAGTCCAGAAACCTGGTCCACATACTCCTCTTGGATCATGAAGGCAGCTAAGTTGGCAGTGTAGCTGGCCAGGAAGATGACAGCAAAGAAGGCCCACACAGACACCATGATCTTGGACGTGGTCCCTTTTGGATTCTGCACAGGTACGGAGTTGTTAAACACCAGACCCCAGAGTAACCAAATTGCTTTGCCGATGGTGAAAGATGGGCCACCTGGCTCTGACATGACAAAAAGACAGGGACAGAAGTTAAGCTAGAGTCAGTGGTTCTAAGTGAACTGACAAGTATGCAGAGCTGGTAAGTCCCTGCTTAGAGCAGGAAACCCATCAACTGAGACTGAGCCCTTTGACAGAAACTTTTTAATTTGAGAGCTTATATCTGTCTTCTCCTGGGGCCATCAGGAAAGCAGAAGAGGGTTCCTTAGGAGAAAAACCAGAGGCGTGGGATGTGTGTGGGATCTTTCTCCAACTAACAAGTCATGAACCAGGCAGGGCCCTGGGGGAGTCATCATCCTGCCCCCATATACAAGACCCTCCAGATCACATCAAAACCCCCAAACAAAGGCCAGCTATTCCACTTTGGTCACACTTGGGTCATTATTATTGTGTTTTTCTAAATTTCATATGTGTTTCTACCAGGAAAGCATTTCACCTTCCAACAAGGTCAGCAAGAATTGTGCAGGGTCTTTCTCTACCACTGTTATCAACCTCCAAGTCTATACACACCAATGCTAGGGGGCTTTGAATGCACTTTTTCCTGATTCTTCCTTTGCTTCTAGTAGGTAGCAATCAATGTTTCAAAGACACCCTTGACACCACTCCAATGTCAACAGCTCTCAATTAGTTTCCTACAGTAGTAGCTTCTGTGTAAAAGAACATCAGGAAGCCTAGAGAGGAAGTCATAGGCTCCTGGCCTGGCCAACATGTCTGAGGGCAGAAAGGTAGCTGTCCTTGACTTTCACTTCTGTGCACCCAACCTTTGCACAGATGGTGCCAGGGCTCCTGCCCATAAATGTAGTGCAACCTCACTATTTTCTCTGCCTGGTGATGGTGAAGATTTCCTGTTGTCTTAACCCATGCAGCCCCTCAACTGCAGAAACAAACATCTGCTTGCATGGTTTTATAACATATCAACACAGGTCTTATGATGCTAGCTGTGATCCTGACAGCATCTGCTCAGCCATCTAAATCATCAGGGACCACACGTCAAACCTGATCTCTAACTGCACACACCTCTGTGCCTGTGGACCTTATTTCATGCAACAGACGTGTAACCAAAAAGTTGTTTATAAATCGTAGTTTTATACATTGTAAAATGCCCTAAGGAGACATGATATTTCAAGTGGCTCCATGCTGAATTCCTTTGTGAAGATAAACATCCTTTGGTAAAGTGAGTAATTGTAAGCCCTTGCCCTGAGTTTTGTGAATCTACATTTTTCACCTCCTGGTTTTTGTCAGGGAGGTGGGGTGGGGGGCAGTGCAAACTAACTTCAGTTCTTGACATTGCCAACTTATCTATATGCTCATGTGATTCCCAGATGTTCACTTCTTACTGATGCCCCTAAGGCTGGGATTTAGGTCATGGCTTCTGGATGACCCTTTAGCAGAGGCAGAAAGCCCCTGACTATACCGCACTGTAGGGACATCCAGAATTCCACCCAGAATATACAAACCAAATAAATAAAAAGGTAGGTCTACAGGTCTACAATTGGAAATACTTCAGTGAAGTGGCTGTTCACAGCTTGGACTGTGAATTCAACTAAAGCACGAGTGGAGCTTTGACAAAATAATGCCACTTGGCACCCCACCCCAGAGATTCTTATTAAACTGCTGTGGGGTGGGGCTAGTCATTCTAACAGGCAGCCAAGGTAGAGAACCGCTACTTCGAAACACACAATGGTCCAAGTCCCACTCTAGACTTATTGAATCGAAAATGAAGTCCCAAACATCTTTGTCTTTTAAATGCCCCATAGATCATTCTTATGTCTAGCCACAGTTAAGAATCTTTCCTCTTGGTATATAATTCCAGGATAGAGTTCACATTCTGGAAGGAAGAAGACTCAGAGAAGGTGGAAAATTTCTTAGTCCTGGAGTTCTCAGGAAGTTTGGAAGGAGCTATTTACAAGACTCCCATGGTCCTCTTCAGAAATCTCGTGAACTTTTTATTTTATTTTATTTTATTTTTTGTCTGCCAGTACAGGGATCAAACCCTGAATGCTGGTATTGTCAGCACTGTGCTCTAACCAGCTGAGCTAACAGGCCAGCTCAGAACTTTTGAAAAATGTCATAAATGCCTCAAACACAAGAGCAGCCCTCACATCACTGGGCCTACCTACCTACCCACCCCCAGTGGTAACTCTGGGTGACAACTGGCCTCTCCTGTCATTTTACTTCCAACACCCAACTTCTATACTCTCTGGCAAGAAGGTTGATCCAGGGGCATGTGCTTTGGAGATCTTGCTCCTCAGTTGTGATCCTTTGGCTGCGGGGAACTCTACCAGCCACCACACCCGCATATAACCTGGGGCAACCTACTTTTCCTTATTCTTAATACGTGTGTACAACCTGCCTTGCAAGTCACATCTGTTCCAGCAGACTCCCACAGTCTGAGGTTATCAGAATAGATTCCTGCGACATGTTGATGCTACCCATATCTCCAGTCTTTCCTCTCATTTATCTAGGGGTGGAACTAGGCTCTGGGCCAGGTGAACCAGGGAGGGGACATAGAGATTCAAACTAACATCTTAATGGCTGTATTTCTAAAGAGTCACCAAGCTGGTGACCTAGAAGGCCACATTTTCCTTTTCAGAAATGGATAAGTTAGGGAGGATGCAGATGACGAATGAGGGGTACAAGGATTCGGAATTAAGCACTAGAAAAAACGTAGAAATGCAGCAGTTCCGGCTGGGCCTTACCTCTGCCGTCAGCGAGGCACCTGTTGTAACCCACAGGGCTGAAGTACTCAAAGACGAAGACAGCCACGGCGGAGACGATGAGCAGCATCACGAACATCATCACCCACACGTCAGCGCTGAACGGCTCTGGGGAAGGAGACACAGGGCGTTCAGGGTGAAGACAGAGAACAGCCACATTCCAGTTAACTCAGGGACTCAGCTGCTCATGCAATCACGCACACGGGGGCAGTGAAGCCCAAGCGCGTTGCAGGCCTGCAGCGACCTGGACCTGGGTTAAGGAAAAGTAAGAGATTGTGCCTGATGGGCACGCCAAGGTTTTTGTCTTTCAAACACGGGAGGAGGACAGCCTCAGGCCAGGAAATTTTTGAGGTTGTAGAGACAGTTTCTGCCATTATTGGACCAGTATCTGAGTCTTTCAGTAAATGGTGCAACTGGAAGGGTACTAGATATGGAGAAGAGAATCATATCGGACCAACGTGTTTTATGCTCTCATCTGTATGGCCACACCGCGTAGTGCAGACCCAGAGAAGACTTTCTTGCAGCTAGATTCACTCTCAACAGACTTAGCTACTATTTTAGAGTTAAATTAGCTCAATAGTAATTATGTATAATAAATAATTAAGCCTCTTATCCCCTCTTATCAATTTATTTTGATGTAGTATATTTTAT
>NW_007727257.1:152742-154472 GCF_000696425.1 Galeopterus variegatus
TCCACATGGTAGTGTGGAGAATACCTTCCCCACCCTTGACTCTAATTGATCACAGTCCTACTCTGATTTTGCTTTTGTGTAAGACTTGGGAACAACTCAGTAAAAGTATCACCTCTACGGTCTCTTTCCTCCCACTAATCCCAGGGAAACTTTCTGTACACAAAATACAACAAACATATGCATTGGTCTTTATGATTTAGAATGTACTTTCACCACATACTATATGTAATCATTTCAATGGCTCTTTCATTTTAGGATTACCCATATCTATTTTACACAGGAGTAAACAAACACTGAGAGGTCAAGGTCCTTTCCAAGATCATTCTCAGAAAGTGGCAGGGTCAGGTTATGAACTGAGGTCACCTGAGGCAAAAAGTCTGTGCTTTTACCACTATGTTAAGTTGCATCTTTCTTTCTGCCCGTAACACTAGTTCCTGGGTTAGGGGTTAAGCTCTGAGATGGCCTCATGTGCTCTAGAACACAGGCTCTGAAGGCTACCATAGCTGGACTTTAATCTTTGATCTGCCAGTGAATGGCTCAGACGTTGTTGGAAAATGGCCTAAGATTCAGTTTTATAAGCCATAAAATGGGTATAATAATAGTTATCAATGAGTTAATATAATCAAAGGATGTACAATTAATACCTGGCATGTCACATTGTCGGTATTCAATAAATGTGGCTTCTCTTATCCCTATAACTAACTAACTGTTCCAAACACACCCTGCCTGGGCTATACTGATGTACCACTGGCTCTTGCAGTTCAGAAGTTAAAGTTAGCGCTATATTGANTAATAAATAATTAAGCCTCTTATCCCCTCTTATCAATTTATTTTGATGTAGTATATTTTATTAGACATTATTAGATTATAAGATTATAAATCAAGATTAAAAAATCCATGTACATTGACTATGACTATCTGCAATGATAGCAATTTAACAGGTGAAAAGGAATACACATAAGGTGTAATCCACAGGCAACTACAATCTATCTCCTAGTACCAGGAGATAGGGTGGATGGGACAAGACCAGGCAAGATAGAATGTTCTACACATGCTTTCTTTCATATCTTTAATCATTTTTGCTGGATCCCTTCCAGTTGGTAAATTTCTCCGGCTTGGAAATATCCAGAAATTGAACACTGTATTTCAGAAGCCATCTCTCTGAAGGCCTGTAAAAAGGGACAGTCACTATTCTGTCCTGTGATAAAATACTCCCTCACTTGTGTCTCAAAATAGTTCTGGCCTTTTTAGCTGTCACATCACATTGTAAACTCATAACTAAGTGAATTAACATGCTGTTTTCTCCATCTTCCAAATCATTAATAAAGATGAAGTTGAAAAAAGAGAAACTTGGATGAAAATGAGAAAATATATTTCTTACTCTGAAACCTACTTTACTATTGAACTCCCAAAGGAATTATAAAAGCCTGGTCACTTAATCAATTTAAAAAGGACCTTGATAAAGCCCCAGAGCTTAATGCACCAACTGTGAAATGCAAAGCCTTTTAAAGGCAGTCAGAGATGTGAGGGTAGAAAGTATAATTCAAAGCCTCCACATGGTAGTGTGGAGAATACCTTCCCCACCCTTGACTCTAATTGATCACAGTCCTACCATGATTTTGCTTTTGTGTAAGACTGGGGAACAACTCAGTAAAAGTATCACCTCTATGGTCTCTTTCCTCCCACTAATCCCAGGGAAACTTTCTGTACACAAAATACAACAAACATAT
>NW_007727257.1:154823-155618 GCF_000696425.1 Galeopterus variegatus
CGTAGAGAATTAATTGAATTAATTCTCTACGGATAGAGATTAAAAAAATGTTGATGTCCCTTAGAGAGGTTGTGACTCATCCAAGGGCTTACAGCTTGTTTATGACCAAACCAAGCTTCCTATCTCCTAGCCCGAGATTCTGTTTTCAAGGTGACATTTTATTTTTCAACCCCTGCTCCACAGACCCCGCTAAAAATATGGGGTATGAGCTCACAAAGAAACCTCATGTAATTTAAATCTTGGCCTTATCTCCCCTGGTCTTATATCACATCTAAGACTTTTGATATTTAAGTAATGCTGGAGAGTGGGTAAGTAGAGAATGCTATGGGGAGGGATGGGGTGGGAGGAAGAATTAGACCAGCAGAGCCTCAGAAAACTCATGTGAAAACACAAAACCTCTTTCGGTAGCACTGAGCTCAATGCTTGTAGATAATTAAAAATAAACAGGTATTTCAATGATCTCCAGAATTAGAAATGATTACAGCAGGAAGCAGCCTCAGAGATCATCTGGTTGAAATGCCTTCTTCTGTGGATGAGGAAACTGAGTCCCCGAATGGAGCAAATTTGCTCAAGGACAAATGCTGATGAAGTGGCAAGAGGGCACTAAAGCCGGACCCATGATTACCAGTCCAGCACTGTTTTCTTTTTTTTTTCTTCCTTTTTGTCTTTTTTCGTGTCCGGCAATGGATCCCAACCCTCAGTGTCACGCCCGTACCAGACCAGGACCGGCAACGGGATCACAACCCTCAGTGTCGCACCCGCACCTCACTCAGCCAGTGAGCGGGAACCGGTCTG